>NC_062995.1:388109-697158 GCF_023078275.1 Leguminivora glycinivorella | reverse complement strand
ACAGTTTACAGGAACAGAGGTACAAAGGCGAACTTATCCCTATAAGGGATCTCTTCCAGCTAACCTTAGACTAACTAGTATGGCTCAATCAATCAAATCAATCAATCAAAAAGATTTATTTGTATAAATAAGGGTACATAGATGGGCAATACATTTTCATTTTCAATCCTTATTTTACCACAGTTTGGCGTACAAATATTTAATTCTTACGAATTTAGAACGACTATTTTACACTGAGCATGATAAAAATCACCATAGAAAAAACTTACCTCAACCCTATTCAGTAAAAACACAGTGTATAATGTGCATCGCAATATTCAAACATTTATTTTAGTAATCAAATACTGAAATACTCCATTCATATGCATGTTAATTGTAAAGCTATATAGATTAATAAAATTGATACTATATGTATGTTCCTAGACTAGTTAAATCATATTTACACGCTTTTCATAGGCAAAATAGTTGAACGAAATTGTACCTCTTGACCATCCTACTGTACACTATTTTATGCAAATAAATTACTTACTTACTTACTTACTTACTAAAAACACGGTGTATACTGCAATATGCAGATTTCCCAGGCGTTTGCCATGACACTGGCAGTTATTACTTCCCATGTGAAATAAGTTTCAAAACCGGTAACTGAGGTGGAAACCTGTAATTACAATTAGAGAAAAAAAAGATTTGGTTACCTTTAGTTAGGTATCTCGCGAAACTATGAGAAAATTTGCGTGAACTCATTGAATTCATTTCATTCGAAAAAAACCGGCCAAGAGCGTGTCGGGCCACGCTCAGTGTAGGCTTCCGTAGTTTTCCGTATTTTTCTCAAAAACTACTGAACCTATCAAGTTCAAAACAATTGTCCTAGAAAGTCTTTATAAAGTTCTACTTTTGTGATTTTTTTCATATTTTTTAACCATATGGTTCAAAAGTTAGAGGGGGGACGCACTTTTTTTTCCTTTAGGAGCGATTATTTCCGAAAATATTAATATTATCAAAACACGATCTCAGTAAACCCTTATTCATTTTTAAATACCTATCCAACAATATATCACACGTTGGGGTTGGAATGAAAAAAAATATCAGCCCCCACTTTACATGTAGGGGGGGGGGTACCCTAATAAAACACTTTTTTTCATTTTTTATTTTTGCACTTTGTCGGCGTGATTGATATACATATTGGTACCAAATTTCAGCTTTCTAGTGCTAACGGTTACTGAGATTATCCGCGGACGGACGGACGAACGGACGGACAGACAGACATGGCGAAACTATAAAGGTTCCTAGTTGACTACGGAACCCTAAAATCGATAAGTGTGAGTCGGTCTCAGGTCTCACTCACTGAGAGTTCCGTGCAAAAATCTAATCCGGACCGATACTTCAAGAAAATAGCGTACGCCCATCATAAAGGCCGGCAACGCACCTCCAACACTTCTGGTGGGGGCCTGGGGGGGTTAGAAAGAGGCAAAAAGTAGCCTATGTCACTCTACATCCCTTCAACTATCTCCAGTTAAAAAATCACGTCAAATCGTCGCTCCGTTTTGACGTGAAAGACGGACAAACAAACACACACACACACACTTTCCTATTTGAGGAGTGTCTTTTCAAAAGGACTTATTTCTATAAGTCAACAGAGGTTATTTTTATCTATGTCTTCCTAGAGAAATAAACCTTGTTGACATAGAAATAAGTCCTTTTGAAATACACTCCTCATCTATACTAATATTATAAATGGGAAAATGTCTGTGTCTGTTTGTTTGTCCGTCTTTCACGGCAAAACGGAGCGACGAATTGACGTGATTTTTTAAAGGAGATATTTTGAAGAGACGGAGAGTGACATAGGCTACTTTTTGTCTCTTTCTAACGCGAGCGAAGCCGTGGGCAAAAGCTAGTTTATAATATTAGTATGCAATGGCTATGGATAACACTAATTAGTTCTACGTATAGAGATATAAGGCTTACACGGAACTATCTACATACGTTTATATAGACTAAGGTAGAGTATAAGTAACATTAATTAATAATTTAATTACTACGCTAATATTCATCAGCACACTTGAATGAGAAGCCATATTTCCTAGAATATTCGTCGGTGCGAAGGCAAAATATCGTCAAGAATATTATATCCATACTAATATTATAAATGGGAAAGTGTGTGTGTCTGTTTGTCCGCCCTCCTCGGCAAAACGGGGCGACGAATTGACGTGATTTTTTAAGCGGAGATAGTTGAAGGGATGGAGAGTGACATAGGCTACTTTTTGTCTCTTTCTAACGTGAGTTACGCGAGCGTAGCCGCGGGGAAGAGCTAGTGGTACTATAAAATCATACCGTAACTTGGGGTGAGTAGGGTTCGCGGGGAAGTTGGGCACGAGGAGAGAGGGAACAAATGGGGGTGAAATGGGATTTTAAGGCTACTGCTATATTTGCCTGTGTGGTGACGGGTTAAGAATTTCACCACCCCCTTTATTCCCGTGGGTGTCGTAGAAGGCGACTGTGGGATATGGGTTAAATTGTGGCGTAGGCGAGTCTGGCAACCTGTCACTGCAAGTTCACAGTTTCGTTTTCTTTCAAACCCCTTATTTGCCAAGAGTGGCACTCTGAAGCTTTATTAGTTTCATGTGCTCTGCCTACCCCTTTTGGGATACAGGCGTGATTGTATGTGTATGTATGTATGTATGCTATATTTAAAATGGAGCTTAAGTTGGTAGCAAAGCAATGTAATGTGTTTCATGTAGGTAACTGTGTTTTTTTCTTTAAATAAATTAATTAAAAAAAAAAAAATAATAATAATTCATACGCAGTGCGATAAAACTCAAAAACACTGATACAAATGCGTTTTTGGGGAATATACTATAGACTTATCTCGACATCTTTTGTGTAAGGTTTTAAAGATCTATGAACGAGCCTGTAAATGACAAATAACAGTACGGGAGTAGAAAAAACACCTAAAGATACAGACTATAAAACTCGTGGCTCAGCGTGGTAATGTAGACGACAGGCTTTATCAAAATTCGTACGTGCCTTGAACGATAATTAGGCATTATTAAGCTTTCGCTAGCGGTTTTAACTGCGAAAGTGTATACCTCTATGATGTTTGATGTATATTAATATACTCTGTCAAACAAGTCTGTCAGTAAATAAGAACAAAGAAAATTATAGGTATCCTTTTCTCTAGCACCCTAAAGAAAAGGATGCATATAGTTTTCTTTGTTCTTATTTAGTGACAGACTTGTTTGACAGAGCTTAGTCTTTATGTCATCATCCTCCTCCTTGCGCTATCCCGGCATTGCCACGGCTCATGGGAGCCTGGGGTCCGCTTTGACAACTGATTAGTTTTGGCGTAGGCACTAGTTTTTAACCCCCGACGCAAAAACGACGTCGACGCAGACAAACAGACAGACAGACAGACAACCGTCTGTCTGTCTGTGGCATTGTAGCTCCCGAACGGATGCACCGATTTAGATTCAGTTTTTTTGTCTGAAAGCTGAGTTAGTCGGGAGTGTTCTTAGCCATGTTTCATGAAAACCGGTCCACTACCTCGCGGTCGGGAATTTTTTCAAAATTTTAATTTTGTGGTTAGGTTACGAAAGCGACTGCCATCTGACCTTCCAATCCGAAGGGTTAACTACGGGCCATTTTATTCAAAGAACAGTTGTCCACCCCGAAAAAAGTTGATATGAAAATGAAACCGATAGAAATTTATTAAAAGCTATTTTTATAGATTCTTTAATAAATAAATTTATATAAAATATAGAAGGTTCACTTGAATTTTAAGTAATTAATGAAAAAAATATGTTTTTGTTGAGTTGAGGAAAAGCGAGTGTTCCGTTCCGCAACCAAATTTAATCGCAGATAATGTAAATATAAAAGGTTTGGGAATTTTACAATATGTTTATTATTCATTCTAAAATAACAAATGAAGAAATTACACTTTTATTTTCACATAAATGCGGACTACTATTTTTTTAAACCCATATATATATCCGTTCCGTTACTTTCAGTACAAAGTAGAGGAGAATTTTTAAGATTACTATACTGTTTCAAAAGTTTATAGGATGCCATCACTTGTAATCAATAGTTTAAACGTTACTATTTCAATATAAAATAACGGAAACGTAGTTTAATAACAAATTGTATTTAATTTTTGCAAATAAAACTATTTGAAACATGGGACAGTAACGGATCTGACTGTATGGGTAACGGATGAAAGCTAAGGTCTCGTCTACACTTGAACGTGAGTACCTAAGACCTCCAAAGCATATCGCGCATAATGACTAAAACAACCGGAATGTGTAATCCGTGATTGATTACCATATTTTAGATGAATTAGTTTTAATTCCATACGTTTTTCTTTTATTTCCCGCAATAAAATTAAACTAAAACATCACATTAAAACCACATGAATACCGCTTTATACTTCCATTCCGATACGTTTTTCTTTCGCCTATACGAAACCAACGATCTAGTATCGGATCGGAAGTAACGGAACGCTACCTCCGGCGATATTTTACTTAATTATTTCTTAAATAATCACAAATCTTGCTTTTAATTGGCTTATTTGGTTTCAGTATTAGTGCTTTGTTTTAGGAATCGATGTTAAAAGGTTGCATATTACGTATTTACCCGCAAATTTGGTTTCGGAAGGTGGAATGAGAAAAAGTTACCCCTGAGTACGAGCTACTTTGATGCGTGTTTGGCGGCAACTGGCAAATGCAAGATGGCGGTATTGAGTAGTTTTAAATTAATTTTGCCAAGCTGAATAAAATGCTACCAAATGTTAGGAACTTTCTTTTAATTTTAACAGTCATTCTGCGGTTTCGGAATGGAAAATTCCACAATTACCAGATTCCGTCTCGGCAAATTATACTTAATTTTAAATAGTACGTTTATTTATTAACATGAAATATTTTATAACATAATAGCGTATAACTCAATCTTTTCAAATTATGCCGTCATCAATATTTAGTACAATTATTTATAGAATAAAATCCATAAAAAAAACGATATTTGACGTGGGACAGCAAAAAATTGCCCATTTTTTATCACATTATAATTTTTAACAAATACATAATTGTAATAAAAATTTAAATGAATATTGTAAATTACTGTCAACTAAATTTGGGTTCGAATAAAAAATAGTCTTCATTAGTTTAGACTCTTTAAATACGCTAAATATTATATCAAAAGTATGGGACAAGCCAAAAACGGGGTGGACAACTTTGAAAAAAATGGCCCAAGCCCCAGATTGTTACCAATGGCTGTGCTTGGTGTTACCAACAACTGATGCTAACAATTAACAACTGAAGAAAAAAATCCCACTAGCTGTAGCTACAACCAAAGTAGTAATAAATTTATCCTGTTGTATGAAAAAAAAAAAAGAAACCAAAGTAGTAAATATTAGGATTTTTTCAATCACATTAGTTTAATTCACTGACTGCATTTTTAATAAATCGAAATAAAAACGACGGGGTGCTATAAGTTTGACGTGTCTGTCTGTCTGTCTGTCTGTGTGCGTGTCTGTCTGTGGCATCGAATATAGCTCCCAAACGGCTGAACAGATTAAGATTTCGTTTTTTAGAGTTCCGTAGTCAACTAGGAACCCTTATAGTTTCGCCATGTCTGTCTGTCCGTCCGTCCGTCCGTCCGTCCGTCCGTCCGTCCGTCCGTCCGCGGATAATCTCAGTAACCGTTAGCACTAGAAAGCTGAAATTTGGTACCAATATGTATATTAATCACGCCAACAAAGTGCAAGAATAAAAAGTAAAAAAAAAGGTTTTATTAGGGTACCCGCCTACATGTAAAGTGGGGGCTGATTTTTTTTTCATTCCAACCCCAACGGGTGATATATTGTTGCCATTGTTGGATAGGTATTTAAAAATGAATAAGGGTTTACTAAGATCATTTTTTCTACTCCCGTACTGTTATTCGTGAGTTACAAGGTCGTGCATAGAACTTAAAAACCCTACATAAAAGATGTCAGGACAAGTCTATCTAGTCTATACCCTGAAAACATTTAGTAGAAGTAGCACGATATAGCTGTTACAGTTCAGTAAATACATTGCTACCAACTTAACAAACCAATTCGCAGAGTCGAGACTCCTTCGTTTTCTGCTGCGTTCATTGGCGACGCGTCGAATCGCATTCAAATGTATGAGAACTCGATTCAACTCGGCTCGATTCGTCTTAGTGGCCAGGCTTCAAAGAACCATACCATAGACAGTTTTATTTTCATGTTTGCACTCAAACTGCATATTCAAAATGGTAGGCGGTCCACTAGATAACTAAGATGACTGAAAGTAGGTATTTGTTGATTTATAATTTTCTTTCAAAATAAGTGCTTGGTCGTAGAAAAAGTATTGTATGCAACGGTGTTTAACTGAGTCAAAAAATGCTCGTGGCGTCTTTATTAACAATTTTCGGCTTCGCCTCAAATTGTTACCCACGCCACTCACCTTTTTTGACCTCTTTTAACCACCAGTTGCATAAAATACTATTTTGATAATATTTATATTTTCGGAAATAATCGCTCCTAAATGGAAAAAAAGTGCGTCCCCCCCCTCTAACTTTTGAACCATATGTTTAAAAATTATGAAAAAAATCACAAAAGTAGAACTTTATAAAGACTTTCTAGGAAAATTGTTTTGAACTTGATAGGTTTAGTAGTTTTTGAGAAAAATACGGAAAACTACGGAACCCTACACTGAGCGTGGCTCGACACGCTCTTGGCCGGTTTTTTTTTGTTTGAAAGCTGAGTTAGTCGGGAGTGTTCTTAGCCATGTTTCATGAAAATCGGTCCACTATGTCGGAGGTTTTTTTCGAAATTTTAATTTTGTGGTTAAGTATTTAAACTGGAATCGATAAAGGCTAATAAATTAAAAGAGATTATTTGAAATGTATATTTAATTAAAAGAGAACAGAGATCAACTGGGTCATTGGTCTCTATGGGTGTACCACAGGGATCAATATTGGGGCCTTTCCTGTTCCTTATCTACATAAATGACTTGCCATTCCTTGTAAAGACCCACCATGATATAGTATTGTTTGCAGACGACACCTCACTTATTTTCAAACTCAAACGACAGCAACAAGCTCACAGTGATGTAAACAATGCTATCTCTAAAGTAGTGAACTGGTTCAATGCTAATAATTTATTATTAAATGAAAAAAAAGACTAAATGTATTAAGTTTGTCACTAATAGTAACGTAAGGAATGAGCAAACAAGTGTCGTTGTGAAGGATGAGGAATTGGAACTGGTAGATAGTACAGTTTTTCTTGGTATAACTTTAGATTCTAAACTTCAGTGGGGTCCCCATATTGTTAACCTCTCGAATAGACTTAGTTCTGCAGCTTTTGCAGTGAGCAAGATCCGTCAGTTAACAGACGTGAAAACAGCTCGATTAGTTTATTTTAGTTACTTTCACAGCATTATGTCATATGGTATTTTACTTTGGGGCAGTGCTTCAGAGATAAATACCATATTTATTCTGCAGAAGAGGGCTATTCGAGCAATATATAAAATGAACCATAGAGACTCACTTAGAGATAAATTTAAGGACATTAATATAATGACAGTGCATTGTCAATATATTTATGAGAATATTATGTATGTACTATCAGCTGCAAAAGTGCATGGAGAAATTATGAATGAATTCATTGATAAATTCGCCATCCACTTTTGCAGCTGATAGTACATAAAAACATTTGTAATTTTAAGAAAAACTGTGATGTACATAATATAAATACTAGAAATAAACATAAACTCGCGGTGCCCTTCACACGGCTCTGTAAAATTAAAAAATCATTCATGGGTAATTGTGTTCGATTTTATAATAAACTTCCGAATCATATTACTGACTTGTCAATTAATAAATTTAAGAATCATGTAAAGCGTGTACTCATTTCCAAAGCTTATTATACAACACAAGACTACATGAATGATAAAACAACGTGGGATTAATTGTTATTCGAAATGGTTTCTTATTTTTACGTTTTTTATTATTATTATTGTTGATGAAATTAATATTGTATTTTTTTGGACATTGGATTTTTCCTAGAAATATTCTAGACATGTATTTTTATATATACATATACCTAATTATATATTTTTTGTTTAACGATTATTTTTATATGAAATTGTATATTATAGACTCAATATTATTAATAGACTCAATATTACAATAAATTGCTCTGATAATCTGATAATTAGGTTAGATTAAGATCATAATATATATGTAATGAACTATTCATAAGAGCTTGTAACTAGGCCTACATGAATAAAGATATTTTGAATTTGAATTTGAATTTGAAAAGTCAAAAGTCAATGCTGTGTCGTGTCCATTTCGTTTATAATCCGGTTTTAATAATATATTATGCAAAATGGCCATTGCATCATTTTAACCAGATTTAACTCATTAACTCGTTTCTATATTAAATATTAATTCATTGGATAACGTTACAAAATTAACAATGTTTTAATGCAATTTGATTAAATTTGTTTTTTTGGGAACGAAATTAACAGCCTATCTTGTCATGTTTTCCTTTTTTTGACCTCAGAAATACGTGATTAAAATTCCTGTTTATCACATTAATTACACCGTGTATCATCAATCCATCATCCTCCTTGCGTTATCCCTGGGGTCCGCTTTGACAACTAATCCCGAAATTCCAACCCGAAAAGAGCATTTCTTTTTTTTTCGCCACTTTTATGAAATCTGATATTTTTGAAACAAAATTATGGTATTTCTACTCAGAATCACCATCTTCTTCAATCCTAGTAGTTAAAAAAATGTCCCATACGATTTCTTCTTATTTTGTTACCATTTTACATACATGTTGTGTGGGGTAACAAAAGGGGAAAGTAACAAAAATGTATGGAAATTGACACTTTTTGTCTCCCAGTGAGATTGAAAGTACTCGTGATTCTGAGTACAATTGACCTAAAATTCCCTAAAAAAATCAAAATTAAAAAATGGAAAAAAAAAGAAATGCTCAAAAGCGTCTGGCAAATAGCAAATGACATTTCGCACAGAAGTTCCGAAAAACTCATTGGTATATATACGAGCCGGGATTCGAACTCGAACCTCCTGATTAAAAGTCACACTCTTGTGGATGGTGTCTGCTCATAATATGTCGTTTTTCCTTCTTTTTAACCCCCGACGCAAAAACGACGGGGTGTTATAAGTTTGACGTGTCTGTCTGTCTGTCTGTGTGTGTGTGTCTGTCTGTGGCATCGCAGCTCCCGAACGGATGAACCGATTTAGATTTAGTTTTTTTTGAAGCTGTGTTAATCGGGAGTGTTCTAAGCCATGTTTCATGAAAATCGGTTCACTATATCGCGGTCGGGGGTTTTTTCAAAATTTTTAATTTGTGGTTAGGTTATGACCTCAGGAATGCGTATTTTAAAATCTTTCGAGTTCTTCATATCACACAGTGTATACCAAGTTATTTATTACCTTGCACTTGGAACCAGTCCTGTTCGAGCGAAAAGCGAAACCCAAAGGTTATTACTCCCATGGACTTCGAATGCAGTTGAAAGGAAAACTTAGTGACTGGGGTAGAGAAAACTTTCAAGTAAAGCCTGACCACAAATATATGACTACGCGCCATCTTGCGGAATTTCATTACAACTATTTTCTTCATACTATACTGAACCACAGTATAATAAAGTGTACTATCGTAGAGTATGGCCACTCCCGCTCCCCGCTGAAAGTGCCGCCCACCCCCTCTCGGATACCTCACAGTTACCGCTTGTCAAAAACGCGAACAGTCGACCTGTCATATGTCACTCATACAAGCATGGTACGCGTTCACCTACAAGAGCTTAGAATGTGTGCTAGGATCGCGACTCTTTCATATATTTGATCGCCAGTGTCCGAGGTGTGACTGAACCTGAACTGTCACCACATACATCAGAATAACAGCGGCCTCTTGACTAAGTAGTCATATACAGGATGATTCATGAGTCGTGAGCAGGAGTGAACAGGGTACTGGGGAGGGTCACACTGAGCAACTTTCATAATGGGGCAACACTAAATTGTGATATTTTTTTTTCATAACTATGACTTAATTGATAGTTAATCATCAATTAAGTCATAATTAGAACGTAATTGATAATTAGCTATCAATTAAGTACTTATCAATTAAGTCATAGTTAAGAAAAATAATCACAATTCAGTGTTGTCCCATTATGAAAGTTGCTCAGCGTGACCCTCCCCAGTACCCTGTTCACTCCTGCTCACGACTCATGAATCATCCTGTATAATGTGATCAAGGCTTTATGAGCATCGCCACTGTTAATATTCTGATTGTAGTTTATTTCTGGAGAATGAAACTTGAATAATAACTTAATAAATTGACGACCGGTCTGACTTAGCGCGTAGTGACCCTGCCTGCTATGCCGCGGTCGCGGGTTCGAATCCCGGTAAGGGCATTTATTTGTGTGATGAGCACATTAGTGTAGATGGATGTTTTCTATGTATATAAGTATGTATTTATCTATTTAAGTATGTATATCGTCGCTTAGCACCCATAGTACAAGCTTTGCTTAGTTTGGGGCTAAGTTGATCCGTGTACGGTGTCCCCGATATTTATTTATTTATTTATATATGTACATATATGTACTTCTGGTCAGGGTACGAAGCCGAATGGCACAAACGCTCACGAAACGAAACCCTCGTAGATATCTATCTCTATCGCTCTTGCGTATTGGCGCGACGGAGCGAGACTACCTTTCGCGGCGTTTCGTTTTCGTTCCGCGTCGGAGAAATGCCATTCGGCTACGGGACCAGGCTATAAATATGAGCATCGCCAGATCGCCTCTGTTAATATTCTGATGAATATTTCTGGAGAATGAAACTTGAATACTAACTTAATAAATACCTAAACATTCAATTTAACAAGCTGGGGCCGTGGGGGCACGTTGCCTCTACAAGGAGCTATCTAAGCGCCTTATAGACGCTTCTGGTGACCAGAGGGCTGGCCAATACCTTGCTCAGCGGATCAGCATTGCTATTCAGCGGGGCAACGCGGCCAGCCTTCTGGGCACCTTACCCAACGAGCAAGACCTGGGCCAAATATTTTATTTATTTATAAGTTTTATTGTAAGTTGTAATGTAAGTGTTTATTGTATTATTTTCAGTGATCGGAACTATGGGAGCAAAACTTTAATAAAACCTTAGAGCTGACATAAATTTAAAATAAGACCAAGATTATTATTTTAGATGAGTGTTAAATTTGATTCTATACCTGAATCCAAGATTACTAATACATTACTACAAGGATATTAATATTTTCATGGCTGTGAGTAGGTACTCTAAAATGTCCACTTAGCAAGTTTTGTTAAAGTTTTGCTCCCATAGTTCCGATCACTGATTATTTTATATGTTGTTTATGAATAAATGAATTACCATAGCTGAAAAAAACTAAACATTTAATTAAATAGTCGCGACACATCAGTACTATGTCGGTAAGACATGGGAGTATATTAAGTAAATCATTTCAAACAGTTCGCTGTCGCTCACTTAGTTATTGTCACTGCTTGTGCTGATTTTAACAAGGAAATTGAAGGCAAAATTCTTTCAGAGACAGTAATAAGATCCATGCGCAAAACAATGACTGAATTTCGGAGCTATATTGAATTGTTGTATTGTACTCCGTTCTTCAATTCATTCAAGTCAAGTACAATGATATTTTAGCAGTTAGAATGATATTTTGAGAACGTTGAACGTTCTAAAAACAAATAACAAGATTTCAAGACATACATGCAACCACGTTATTATTAGAACGCAAAAGTTTATAGCTGATCAAAAAGTTTGTTACTAAAAAAGGCGCGAAATACAAATTTTCTATGACATTATAAACATTTTTTTAATTTGCCGATTTTTTCTAGTCCCGGAAAAGGCTTAGCAGACTGTAATTTATCTTTAACATTTTTTTACCTTTTCCTCCTTATTATGACTGACAAACTGGATGCGCCATTGTATACTTTAATTTCGTCTACTTAAACACGCGATTTTTTTTACGCATTCTTATGTTGGTAGTGTGGCAGAATTGGCTCGAAGTCGGACCATAAAAAAATCAAAATAGTGTTGTGCCCCTAATTAATAACCGGTTTTTGTGTCAAAAAAAGTTTTCTAGTTTTTGCTTTGTGCCGCAATAAAAAAATGATATAGATTAAGCTGTCTATGACAATATTTATTAAATAGACGTTCAACTAAATCCTGGCAATAAAAAAAGGTGCGAAAAACAAATTTTCAATTTGCCTATAAACCTTCGTCACTACATTTTTCAAATTTGCCGCCTTTTTTCAGTGACAAAATTAGCTTCACCGTCTATAACATACATACATACAATCACGCCTGTATCCCATAAAGGGGTAGGCAGAACACATGAAACTACTAAAGCTTCAGTGCCAGTGACCGTCTATAAATGTAAATAATAATACTTTCCTGGAACAATACTTGTTTTAAAGTTAAACTAAACTATCTATTTGATCGTATCGCAGCGAGAGTTTAATCTCCTAGAATCCAGCTTTTATCCTCTTACAACTGGAAACTGAGATAGATTACCTAGAATACCTGGGCTTAAGCTTGTCTCAGATCCTTAGTAATAGTAACGTAGAAAGTCTTAAACCACAAGGATTCTAAGTATTGGATTATTCTATATGATATTTACTATAGACGCCACAGACGCAATTAAATCTTGGCACTAAAAAATGGCGTGAAATTCAAATAATCTATGGGAATTATTTGGCAGAGATTTTAAAAATAAATCCACTGATTACTTAGCTTGGACGGGCTCTAATTTGTATAATAAAAGAAAAACACGAAGTAATTTCCATTTCGCTTAACGACTTGTTACATTTTAACATATTTTACAGACAACCATAAATTAAAAAATAATAAACCAGAGAGAATCGTTTGGCGACAATGTTTAAATTATGTATTGCATACATTAGCCGCGTTCTCTTTGTAAAATACTCAATATCGATTATATATAGGACACTTGTCCAGAGCAGACCAATATATTTTGACCTTAAAACCTATTGCAACTAAGAGTAATCAGAGATCAAATTTATCTCGTCTAGAAGTTTCAATAATACTATGAAAAGACGTTTCAACTGTTAAGGGGAAACAGGATTTTTTCTCTATCTATACAAACATACTCGACTGTTAGTGCGTTGTCACATCCTTTGACATCCTTCCTACATCCGATATCGAATCGGATAGTGTGAAAACGCACTTATGGGGTATGGTTCAAAAAAATATCTACTCTTTTGTAGGAAAGGTTAATTCTCGTCATTGCTACAGGCATATTGTATATTTAACTAAAATTCCTAAAGCAAGAGAGGAGCTTCGATTTTTGAATATTAGCTTCAGCACTTCAGGTCGCTGAGCCAGCGCAGTAAGGAAGCTCCTATTGCCTCTTAAGTTATATCCAAGATGGCACTACGCTTGAACAGCTTACTATGACAAGGTTACTAAAATATATTTGCTCCAGATTTTCCATAACATTGACAGTTGAAGGTTAAGCGCTGTTCAAGTTTGGTTTCGGTTTTTACCGGTTTTTGCGTACCCTAGTTACGTGCAACTTGTGAATATTTGTGAAAAGAATTGCATAAAAGTTGTGCGAGAAAATTCAAATATGGATCGTTCACTTGTGCAATTGTATACACGACCGAGTGCTCGAAATGGTAGCTCTTGACAGTTACGACACGACAGGTGTCACTCATAGATTCAAAGTTTTGTTCTGACGACCGGTCTGGCTCAGCACTGATATTTGTTCCTGAGTCATGGATGTTTTCTATGTATATAAGTATGTATTTATCTATTTCAGTATGTATATCGTCGCTTAGCACCCATAGTACAAGCTTTGCTTAGTTTGGGGCTAGGTTGATCATGATCTGTGTAAGGTGTCCCCAATCCCCAATATTTATTTATTTATTTATTTATTTTATTCCATTCGTGATTCGATCTGTAATATACGTACCTATAGGGACATAATAAATAGGAACTTTCAAAGTCCATCTCTGATTGTTCTTGATCAATCTGTCATCATCATCCTCCGTGCGTTATAACGGGGGTGTTCACAGGCCATTACGGGGTCAAAGGAATTTTGGCCAAGATGGGACACGACGACAACACTGATTGTCGCATGTGTGGCGATTGTGGCGAAGAGGAAGAGACCGTCAAACATTTAATGTGTGAATGTCACGCCCTCGCCAGACAAAGAATGAAGAACTTTGGAACAGGCTACCTGGCACCGAAGGACTTCAGAGAGCTACCCATGAGCCTCATCATCCGATACGTGGAGATGGTCGAGAAGCTCCTGAATAGCTGAAGGATCTTAGGATCGTAGGGGGTAATTGCACAAAAGATCCCGATGGGTCGAAGTGTATCCGTAAGGGCCCCCGCAGATTTAAGATAAGATAAGATCCTCCGTGCGTTATCCCGGCATTTACCACGGCTTATGGGAGCCTGGGATCCGCTTCGACAACTAATCCCAGGATTTAGAATAGGCACTAGTTTTTACCGACTGCCATCTGACCTCCCAACCCGAAGAGTAAACTAGACCTTTGGAATTAGTCAGGTTTCCTCACGATGTTTTCCTTCACCGAAAAGAGACTGGCAAATATCAAATGACATTTCGCACATAAGTTCAGAAAAACTCATTGGTACGAACCCGAAAGTCGCACGCTCTTACCGCTAGGCCACCAGCGCTTCACCATTGTGCTTGGTCAATCCGTCATAAGATAATTAATATTTTCAATACAGATGGTGCTCTTTGCCCGCACTAGTGCCCAAAGTGGATCATTTCTTGTCGGGTTGAAATTGAAACTTCAGAGGGCCATCTCATCTGTACTGAAAAACGTCGTACGATACACCTGGGAAGAGGAAATTCGTAAGTCGTGTCTATTTAAAATGTATCGCCACTCGTTTCAAACTTCCTTTTTTCCGCACTTGTATCGTAATGTACTAAAGTATGTCAGAGGTATGTTATAGTTTTACAACATATTTATTGAACCATCATGCAATGACCTAGATAGCTGTTGGTGACATGTATATGAAACTTACCTGAGGCCAATACTAGTAGTTATTTTTATGCTACGACGGTGGAAAATCAAGCTATTTTTAGAAAATCTTATTAAAAAAAAACACATCCAAATCAGTTCACCCGTTTATAAGAGTGTCTTAGACACGAACATAGCGGTCAAAGTTATCCACTTACCTCTTTTCGTTTATCATTTAAAATAAATGCATATTTTTTTTTAAGAATTATGGCCTGGATCCAAGTCCTTAGAGCCAAGTCTTAAGGCTGCTTTCAAAAAAAACGTCAAAATAATGTAAAATTGATAGTTTTAGTCGGTGAAATACTACACTTTCCGTTATCCAATAGATTTATTTAATTCAAGTTCCAGTTAGAGCATATTATTATCTTGATTTTTATAAGACTGGATTTTTGAAAACTAACTCTCTAAATTAATTATGAATTTTTCTCTAATGCACGTTTAGAAAAACGCACGTATAGAGCTGAATCAGTCGATCTTATTTGTAAAATTTGGACAATTTTGAATATTAAAACGGGTAAATTTATAATTCGTATATCCTGTACCACAATCATTTCAGACTAGATTTTTATTTTAAGTTTTTGAAAAAGAGTAAACTAGCCTAAGGCGAATTCAATTTTTTCAGAAATTACCTAAAATTAAGTGACAATTTCTTTGAAAATCTACATCACATCGAAGTAAGTTTTGTACTAAATTAATCTGCAACGTTTACTTAAATTGCTTTTATGCCTTAGTGATTATAAATTGCTATTATTGATTTTTGCCAATTTTTTGAAAACGAGCCTTCACCGGTACAATTATTACCACTTTTGGACATTTTCTCATATTTTGTTAGACCAAGTAGAAAAAGTCCTATAATGTGATATATATTTATAAACTACTCGCAAAGCCCTTTAATTTGATACCACACACGGTATGATCGAGCGCTCGGTTGCGATTTCACTATTTTTAACACGAAAGCCCTCTTAATAAAATGCATAAAATTAAGCAGGCCACAGACTATCAAATCACCGGACGGTAAGCCTGCCAGTTGAAACTAAAAAGCAATAGGTACTATAATATAATCAGTGAGCCCATCGACAAGATAATATTGTTTTCCCCTCACTAGCTCTGAAACACGTGTTTTGTCCTTTAATACCAGCGGGTAAAAACGCATTTTATCCACTAGTGGGTAAAGTAATTTGACCTTGAATAGAAGCAAATTTTCTGCTTTAAAATTGATAAAAGTGGGTTAATCTAGTGATGAAGATGTTTTACCACCTGTGAAACTACTGGAAGCAGTGATAAAAGCGTTTTTTGCGTTGTACTTTCCTCGCTATAGTGAGGGGAAAAGTTTTGTGTTACACACGAGTGCAAATGTATTTTACTTCTCGTGTGTTGAAAATCTCGCAAGCTCGGGATTCTATTTTCGAACCACTCGCTTCGCTCGTGGTTCAACTATAGAATCCATTAGCTTGCTCGTTTTTAAATTCCACACTCGGCGTGAAAATACAACTTTGCACTCTTGTATAAAGGTCCCCTAGAGAATATTGACGCTAGCTGTCAAGTACCTAACACTAATGGCCTAACACTTTCGCATGCGAAGAGCCAATGACCTTAATTTTCACTTAGTGCGTTCCAGAATACATATGAGAATGTGTTATGTAACCATCCTAAGAAGGCAACGTTTACACATTATTATGCTAGAGTTTAGGCTCGACCGGTCTAGTATAATAACACACTATACTGTATTATGTAGTAAAAATAAGGTTTATGAATACGAATCTTAAATTATCCAAGTCCAAGAACACTGACTTTTATTCGAGAAGTCGATAGAAAAAACAGTTTTCATACGACACACTATTTTGAAGGAACGGTGGAGGGCCAATTAGATCGTTTTGCGGGCCCGCGGGCCGCAGGTACTTCGCACACCACCGCCACTGATTCTAGATCAGTATAATTTTGGATAGAATCATTGACTGTAACCTAGAATTTATCCACTTAGATAGTTATTTTCATAGATAATTTGAAGTTAAAACTTTCTGTAAGCAATACATCAAAACTGTACCTAGCGTAAACTTACTTAGATAGTTCTACCCACTTAGATTATGTAAGGGAGTCCCCTCTGCCAACAAACTGTCCTGCAGTTTGGCAGAAGATTTAATGTAATTAAAAAAGGGTTTTTTGAGAATAAACGATTTATTTATTTATTATTTTTATTTTACATAATTATATAAGAAACTAAGACTAAACTTAAAAGCTAGCTAATGTCTAAAATAGGCCCTTAAGGCATTGTACCAAGGATACTGGCGATATAAGAAGATCATACCATCCCATACATTAAAATGCGACCGCCTAAGAACGCGCATACACTACACCACACATAGATGGCGCTACAAAAATGTCTTGTAGCTTTCCATTATACTTGTAGATGGCGTTAAGTGTCACTTTTTACATAGATTTATGGCTCGAAAGTGACACTTAACGCCAATCTACAGATAATCGAAGGCAACAAGGCATTTTTTGTGGCGCCATCTATGTGTGGTGTAAAGTAAAATTCATAATCCCACGGACCAAATTGACAAATGACTGACAGGTAAAATGATACCAGGAACAGCAAAATTAAAATAGGGAAGGGTATATGTCCATAACAATATATCGACAAGTTGTAAAGTACATACAACAGACAAGTTTAAATCAAGAATAAGTATATGAGTTTCAAATAAGAGGTACACATTTTGGTTTGCTCTATGTATCTTCGAGGTAGTGGATGGATAGGATACCATGCATTTTTACCCACTACTTAGTTTTAAAACATAAAAAGGTTTCCGAGCCTGTAAAAAATAAAATACCATGTCCGACGATACTAAATTATCTGTCACGCTATGGCAAGTATATTATAAATATCTATATAATTTTAGAATAATATTATTGCTGCTTAGAAATAAAAAAAATATCTCTAATCAGCGGTCTACAGACCTTTTGATCTGTCGAAATCACAGAAAAAGTTGGTATATTGATTAGCCGATCAAATTGCCAATTTCATTGTCCCGTCTGGGTGCACCTTAAATCTACGATGTAATAATAATTTTAATATCGATAAGAACGACACTGGCCAAACTGTGGCAACATTCGTTCACACTTACTTGTCAATTTGGTCCGTAGGATTATGGATTTTACTTTAGTGTATGCGCGTTCTTAGGCGGTTGCATTTTATTAACCCCCGACGCAAAAACGACGGGGTGTTATAAGTTTGACGTGTATGTCTGTCTGTGTGTGTCTGTCTGTGGCATCGTAGCTCCCGAACGGATGAACCGATTTAGATTTAGTTTTTTTTTTTGTCTGAAAGCTGAGTTAATCGGGAGTGTTCTTAGCCATGTTATTGAAAATCGGTCTACTATGTCGCGGTCGGGTTTTTTTTTTTAATGTATAGGCCATCCCATGATCTTCTTATGTATAATCTATGCTGTAACACACCAGTGATTTTGGCAGGCCATTGTTATAATATAATACCTAAACGTCAGCCCACTACCTCTTTGTGTAGGTATGTTGTGAACGGTGAAATGACTTCGGACAGTTCGGTTATAGTATAACCAATTCATACAAAACCTAGAATCACTACTCTATTCATAGATGAAAATCTGCTCAGTACTTTTTTATCACGAACACACATACACACAGACAGACGAGGCGAGGGACGTTGTTTGATAAGGTGTAGGATTTCTCAGAACATTTATGTCAGAGCTCATAATTCGATTCAATGAAATGATAGACGATAGGTACCTATAATTTCTATTGCGATTAGAGATACAAGGAAAATTTAAATAAAACAAAATTCACGAGGAAGATTTTAATCGTAAGTTTCCAATACCAGTCTCGTTTTTCTATTAAAAATAAACAATCTTGAAGAAACAAAGCGACATTCTTTCACAGGAGCTGATTGTAAATATTTATAAGTACGTAGGTTTTTCATTTTAACATACTACGTATTTGTTATACAAGGGGGCAAAGTTATATTTTAACGCCGAGTGTGGAATTAAAAAAAGAGCAAGTGAAAGGATTCTAAAGTTGAACCACGAGCGAAGCGAGTGGTTCGAGAATAGAATCCTGAACTTGCGAGTTTTTTAACACACGAGAAGTAAAATACATTTGCACCCGAGTGTAACACAAAACTTTTCCCCTCACTGTAGCGAGGAAACTACAACGCAAAAAATGCGTTTATCGCTGCTTCCAGTAGTTCCACAGGTGGTAAATCATCTTTATTACTAGATTCGCCTACTTTTATCAATTTTAAACCAGTTAATTTGACTTTATTCAGGTCAAAACACTTTACCCACTAGTGGATAAAATGCGTTTTTACCCGCTGGTATTAAAGGACAAAACACGTGTTTCCGAGCTAGTGAGGGGAAAAACATATTACCTTGCTAACAACCTGACAACCCAGGACAGCATGTGAACCATAGACATGTTTTTCAAGCTGTCAAACTTTACTTCAAAATCCTGTAAACAGTGTTTATTTTTAAGTTATTCTCTCGAGAGTATAACTAAATCCATATATTTATAAATCATCAATTTAAAATGGTACGCTTAAGTGATGTAGGTAGTAGGTATATTATGTATTCTATTCACTCATTAATTTAATACTATTTTTGAGTGTAAACATTCGCCTAAAGTCTCCTGCAGATTCTTACGACTATAATAAACTAGCTTTTGCCCGCGGCTTCGCTCGCGTTAGAAAGAGACAAAAAGTAACCTATGTCACTCTCCATCCTTTCAACTATCTCCATCTAAAAAATCACGTCGATTCGTTGCTCCGTTTTGCCGTGAAAGACGGACAAACAAACAGACACACACACTTTCTCATTTATAATATTAAGTATGGATGGATAAACATCAGACTATTTTGACGTCTTAACTGCTCGAAGATCACGAAATCTTTTGTAACAACATTAGACTAAGTTTAATCATTAATAACGTCAAAAAAAACCATTAGAAGCACAAAGAAAGCATTATGAAGCCAATTTCTCTACGGGCGACCTGTCTGGCCTAGTAACCTGTGTGTGAAGCTGATGGACCTAGGTTCAAATCCCAGTAAAGGTATATAATTATTTATTTGCGTGATGATGATGAACTGAGCATTTCTTTTTTTTGCCACTTTTATGAAATGTGATATTTTTGAAAAAAAATGCTATTTCTACTCAGAATCACTAGCTTTTTCAAATGCAAAATGCTCAACTATGCCATCGCGCACACAATACTGACACAGATTGTGTTCAATTTTTAAACCCCGACGCAAATACGACGGGATGATAGACGTTTGACGTGTCTGTCTGTTTGTGTGTGTCTGTCTATGGCACCGAAGCTCCAGAACGGATGAACCGATTTAGATTTAGTTTTTTTTGTTTGAAAGCTGAATTAGTCGGGAGTGTTCTTATTCTTAGCCATGTTTGATGAAAAACTGTTTACTTTGTCGGGGGTTTATTCAAAATTTAAATTTTGTATCGTGGTTATAAATAAGTAGCGCTGGTGGCCCAGCGGTAAGAGCGTGCGACTTTCGATCCGGAGGTCGCGGGTTCGAACCCCGGCTCGTACCAATGAGTTTTTCGGAACTTATGTGCGAAATGTCATTTGATATTTGCCAGTCGCTTTTCGGTGAAGGAAAACATCGTGAGGAAACCGGACTAATCCCAATAAGGCCTGGTTACCCTCCGGGTTGGAAGGTCAGATGGCAGTCGCTTTCGTAAAACTAGTGCCTACGCCAAATCTTGGGATTAGTTGTCAAAGCGGACACCAGGCTCCCATGAGAAAAGAAAAATAGTAGTTAAGCGGACCCTGGCGCTAGGAAGCGGACCCTGGCGCTAGCAAGCGGACCCTGGCGCTAGGCCGGGAAAACGCTAGGTTGAAGATAGTGGTTATAAATAAGATATATTTGATGAACATTAGAATACTAGAGAATAAATATCAAACAAATCTAATTAGCGTCGAGATAAAAGCAGGAAAATGAGTAAATTAATTCCGGCATCACGTTCCTTGTTCCAATCATTTTAATGGAAAGTTTTTTTTACTTTTTTCGGTATTTACTGATAAGCGTTAATTAGAATATTTTTAATAGGATTCGGACGATAACGATATACACTGTGTAATATGCGGTACTCATTATTTGTTAGTGCACAATATTTTTTTGATGGCCGGAATGGTGGCCGCTTACAAATGTAAGAAATGCCTGGCATCCCTTGGCTCGTTGGGTCGACATCGACAACATCCGGAAAAATAGCGGAATGAGATTAGCCCAGGACCGGGAGAAGTGGCGTACTAGGCTAGAAGTGAGGCCTATGCTCAGCAATGGGCGATAAAGGGCTGATATGATGATGATGATGACTTTTTTCCAAAGTCCAAAGTGTTTTATTTGTAAGTACATGTCAAACTGATTACAGTGGTGGTAAACAATATAATATATGTAGCACTATACTCTGCCTGATGGCGTACAAAAACTTCATTATATCCTTACATACTAACATGCGAAATTGATTTTAATGGCGACGATGCATTACGGGGCATAATCTATTTATTTATCCTGTAAATGGGAAAGTGCGTGTGTCTGTTGTTTGTCCGTCTTTCACGGCAAAACGGAGCGACGAATTGACGTGATTTTTTAAGTGGAGATAGTTGAAGGGATGGAGAGTGACATCGGTCACTTTTTGTCTCTTTTTAACCCCCCACTTCCCTATAATAGGGGGGTGGAAGTTTGTATGGTGGATTGCGCAATTTTATAATTTCACCCTTAAATGTATGACCTTGACAAATGTTTATTCAAATTTGAATTTTGACAAGCTGTCAATAGAGTCAAAAATGCATGATGCATATATACATCACTATGCATTTAAGGGTTAATGCGAGCGAAGCCGCGGGGAAAAGCTAGTAGTCATATATCTCTGGTCAGGCCTTATCCAAATTAGATTTTTCCCCGAAAGACGAGAGTTTTCGCTTTTGGCCGCAATTATCAATCATTCATTGCGCAACTGAATGGCGAATGACAAAAACTGTATTTCCCAAGTTGCGAACTTTCTAAGATCTATTTGTAATGTGTAATGGCTTCTTTTGATTCTATTAAACGTGTTAAGAGTTTCTTTTGTATTGTTTACTACTTATTTCAAAAAAAAATTCAACTACTCAATTTTTTTCCATGTTTTACAATTTTTTGTAGTATTAAATAGAGTCATACACTACACTACACTACAGATCATTATATGCCACGCGTGTTCAGTAAATATAATGCACTAGCTTTTGCCCGCAGTTTCACTCGCGTTAAAAAAGACAAAAAGTAGACTATGTCGTTCTCCGTCCCTTCAACTATCTCCACTTAAAAAATCACGTCAATTCGTCGCTCCGTTTTGCCGTGAAAAACGGACAAACAAACAGACACACACTTTCCCATTTATAATATTAGTATGGATGATGGAGCTCAAGTTAATAGTATAAACAAACACCTAATTTTGTTTTTGCTTTTTTTCTAGTGACGGTAATGGCTTGGCAGACTTTATTGTATCATGTAATGTAACATATTGTATTTGAAGACCAGTTTTTTACCATATCGTACCATACCAGACCATAATCGACTTACTGGACTACAGTTCATTGATTTTATAGGTATAAAATGAAGACAAAAACCGGTTTTTCGATCACGATAACCGGCATTTGTTAAACCGCACGCATCACTAGTCGCGTGAGCGATTAAAAAAATGCATCGAGTCGATGATTTTGCATATCGCATTCCTATGCATTGCGTGTATGGTAATATGGTTTAATCGATTTCATTCTGTGACTAAGTGGTCACATCCATATTGGTCTTTCACTTTCAGTTTTGTTGATAAAATATTGAACTGATTCTTGATTGATATAAGAGTTTATCGAAATTTTTCATCAGAATAAAAGTTAGATATTTTATTGAGATTCAGTGGTACCTATTTAAACCAATTTTGGTATAAGTAATTATTTAAATATATATTATTAATACGTATGTATAAAAAAGAAAGAAGATAGAATGAATAGCATATTTATTTAAAATATTTATAGGTTTTTTTTTAAAGTTGTGGTGACGTCTACTTTTGACTGGACTTAAAATCCTGTAGAAAGACATGATAACATTTACTTTATTTGGTAGGAAGTTATATTATTTGATTTGTAGTAAGTTCCATAAAATTTTCTGCAGTCTGCACCTATTACCTGATAAAACTGATAAATTAACACTCGCTAATGTATTTTTTAGAAATTCAAAGTTCAATGTAACTTCCTTTTCTTGAACACTTTGTTTTTCAATGTTTTTCTAAGTTCTAGACTGACTTACGAAAGAGTTATCTACACAAATACACACAGCCTGTAAGAAAACATACAGTTACTCAGTCTATTTTAAACTAATTTAATAAAACACGAAAAGGTCACTCTACGAACTTGCAAATCGAACATAACCTAACTTTTATTTTTTTTAATAAAAAAAAAGAAATTGTTTCAGATTCTTACTTCATCAGCCTTCGGGTGTTGGTGGTTGCAGTGGACATGACGATGCTCAACTTTAGTCACAGCTTTATTAGACAATTCATTTACAAAAGTGTGGCAGAAAACATGATCCAGATTCACAAACAGCAGCACTAATAAACCAGACACTCTCACAAACATAACTGTAGTTTCCATCATTTTGTCGACAATAACTACTTGTTTCACTCAATACATAAACAATGTTATTGTTTACATTTTACAATATCGGAGCGCGACGAGACGTACAATCTCCACTGAGTACGCGGCGTAACTGTTTTACTCATTTTATTTCATTGACGTCGTTGTAGAACTGTTGAAGACAATTCCGCTATTTCGCATTCACGACTCAAATCGATTGCCCTCTCAAATTCGGCTCAAACGCTTTGCAATAATGCTCAGAATCAATTTGACGAATAGCGTCACTAGCGTCTACTCAAACGCGCGGAGCAGCTGTTAACCAAAGACCTTTACAGGGGACAGCTCAATCACATTTTTTGCCATACGAAATTAAACCTTATTACTGAAACAGAAAGTCGATCGTATCAGACTAGCAAAAACGGTCCAAATGAGAGGGCATTGTTTGGGCTGGTGTCCCTCTCGCACGTGTTGCCAGTGTTAATGAGGTTCCCATATTAGTAGTATTTTTATCTGAATATTACCTGACTTTATAACTTCTTATTTTATTTTAATGTTATATTCAAACTAGGGTTTCGATATATATCAAAAAATTTGAAAATAATTACAATGTAATTATTTTGATGCCAGTTATTCAAAGATTTGTATAATTAAAAAATACTTTCAATTGGGTGTTAGTAGATTTAGTAGTAACTTTGAAAATTGACTGGTATCCCCAATTTATGACAGTGATGACGTCACTGAATAATGTTGACATTGTCAGCAAGTGCGAGAGGGACACCAGCCCAAACAATTACCTCTCATGTGGACACACTTTTTAACCTAATTAAACAATCTAGTTTAATAATTCTAAATCTATGCTGTTAACCTGACAGCCATTTTTTCAATTCGACCGGTTAACTATCTCTTTTTAGCGCATGTGTAAAGAAAGGGATACATGTAAATGTGGGCGATGTTAAATTTTTGTTAGTTTTTGATGCAATTATCAATTTGCGCGCCTACGCGAGTTCACAGTTGTATAATAATGTTTTGTACAGAGAATGTGTATACATAGCTTATCTAGTAATTCTGGCAAACAACTAAAATATTATGTAGTATATATAGTCTTAATTTTAATATGCAAAATAGCAGCTGTATTACCAAAAGAAAAAGTTATCAAAACTTCTAAAGTTTATTGAAGAAATTCTTCGAATATTCCGAAAACTATACAGTTTATAGAAGTTTCGAAACTATGGAAGTTTCTGGAATGTATTGTTAGGAATGTCTGAGCATGCCATGTAAAGCACGTAGGTATATAGGAGGGGGAAATTAGCTAAAATTACGGCATAATTAATGGAAGGTTTTTTTAAATTGAAATATGTACGTTATAGACCGAAGTTATTTTTCATCAACCCTCCCCACTCCTCCCTCCTCTGCGTCACCCCTCTACCCTCCCTTAAAGTGCCGAAAATGCGGTTTTTCTCGATTTCTGACAAAACTGTTGAAGATACAGAAAAAGCGCGTAGGAACGAAGTAATCCTTAATAAATTTACTACAAATCATTCATTAACACTTTGGTTCTAGCACTTATAGTTTACGCGTGATCCGTCACGAAAGTTGGTCCTTTGCTGCAATCTTCTTTAGTGAATGCACAGTGAATGTTAAGTTTTCGCCCAAAATGCATACGAAATAGTCGAAATTTGTTTGATATAACTAAAATATTGTAACTCATGACTAAAATAAAATTAAGGGGGAAAAATCACTACCATGGGTGGAATTTCCAATATGTCTTGGAATTCCAGTAACTATTTAAGACGTAATATTTTCACGGTAGTAGTCGCTAGGAGTACCATAGTATATCTATGACTGGGGATGAGCTTTTGGTAGCTGTTGGTAGAGCCCTGGAGTATCAATCCAGAAGCCGTGAGTTCAAGTCCCACCCATGGTAGTGATTTTTCCCCCTGAAATTCATTTTCAGTTTATAATATTTTAGTAATATCAAACAGATTTCGTAAGCAATTTGGGAGAAAACTTAACATTCACTAAAGAAAATTGCAGTAAAGGACCAACTTTCGTGATGGATCACGCGAAACCTATAAGTGCTAGAACCAAAGTGTCAATGAACGATTTGTAGTAAATTTATCAAGGATTACTTTTTTCCTACACGCTTTTTCTGTATCTACAACGGTTTTGTCAGAAATCGCGAAAAACCGCATTTTCGGCTATTTAAGGGGGGAAGAGGGTGACGCAGAGGGGGAGGGATGGGGAGGGTTGATGAAAAATAACTTCGGCCTGTAATGTACATATCCCAATCAAAAAAAATCTTCCATTAATTATGCCAACATTTTCATACATAACTTTCCAGAAGCAACGGACTAATAATATATAGTCCATGTACGTATAATAATGCAGAACAGTGCAAGTACAGTCAGTTACAAAAGCGTCATGCGGGGTTCATAAGCTTCATAATAATCTGTAGGTACAGTGAGCTGTAAAAGTGCATGGCGAATTTATCCGTTCCATTCTGTTACCATTTTTTCATACATTTTGTATGGCGGTTATCATGCGCGGATCCATGACCCCCATGACTCCCCTCCTCCCCCTGGAGCCTAGGTTGGCCATATAAGTATACCACGTGGCGCCCCCTGGGGCCTGGACACTGACCATGTGCCCCCCCTGAAGAAGAAGAGGATCGAAAGACCTTGCGATTCTGAGTAGGTATGAATCGCGTAAAAATACCCATGTTACAAGAAAAGTGGCCGGGTGGACTTTGAAAACAATGCCCCCCCCCTTAAACCTACCTCAAAAATCGCTCTATTTATTCATAGGTGAAAACCGCATGAAAATCCGTTCAGTAATTTTTGAGTTTATCGCAAACTCACATAAAGATACACAAGCAAGCAAGCACAAGGATCTTGGCATATGTATGTATACTATATACGCTTGGTTACGCAGGGGGAAGGGGGGGAGGGGGGCAAAAAACGGCACAAATATGGTCACGTAGTTTGGGTACGTTCCCTAATGATATCACGCGGTGGCAAACAAGCATACTGCCCGCGTGAAGGTAAACAGTCACCGCTTGCAAGCAAGTTGCCGTCAGTTTCGGCCATTTAACCTTTTGACCTGAAGGGAAAGTTTTGTTTGTGTTAGTAATAGTCCGGTTTCCTTCACAGAAAAGCTAATTCAACTTAGTCGGAGAGCTAGTCCCGAAATAAAACAATTTTATGAGCAACCAGCAAAACCTTATACTTACATATAGAGCTGTCACTAAAAAGGCAACAAATTTGAAAAATGTAGGGCTTACCGGCCAATTGCCTTAATAAAGCGCGTTTCCTTAAGCTTGACGTTGGCAAAATCATCGAAAAACGCAATGTAGCCATAATAGGTACTTTAAATTTATTGAAAATGTAGGGGCGAAGGCTTATAGTTTCATAGAAAATTTGAATTTGGCGCCTTTTTTAGTCACAAGATTTGCTTGACCGTTTTTATATTATCAAATAATTTCATAATCGCACAGCTAAACTGTGGAATAAACTATCACCTGCGGTATTTCCGGACCGATACGACCTTCAAGAAAAGAGCGTACACTCATCTTAAAGGCCGGAAACGCACCTCCAGCAATTCTGCTAGCATATTATGCTTCCAATTTTATCACTTATCAACATGGATAAGACATCTGTCACGCTTTGGCAAGTATGTCAGTGTGAGAGTTGGAAATTGGAAGCATGATACGCCGGCTGGTGTTTCAAGTGTCCATCGGCGGCAGTAATCGCTTACCATCAGGCGATCTGGTTGCTCGTTTGCCTAATATCGCAAAAAACGATCATGATTTATCATGAAAGTTTATTTACGTGTGTCTTATTTGGTGCTGCTCCTCTTTTTCCGGACCTAGCCACAGTATAATAAAGAGTACTATCGTACAGTATGGCCACTCCCGCTCCCCGCTGAAAGCGCCGCCCACCCCCTCTCGGTTACCTCACAGTTACCGCCTGTCAAAAACGCGAACAGTCGACCTGTCATATTTCACTCATACAAGCGTGGTACGCGTTCACCTACACGAGCTTAGATTGTGTGCTAGGAACGCGCCTCTTTCATATATTTGATCGCCAGTGTCCGAGGTGTGATCTAGCTCTGGGCCTATTTACCGGTCATAAGAGCCGTATTTTAAACCATGAGCGTACTGTGTCGTAACGTGAAATATCCATCAGGTGTTATTTAAGCTAGGAACACACTACGCGGACGTCCGTCGTAAATCGACCGCGGACGGGAATCTGGACAATGGAAATACACATAACCGTGCAAACTATCGGTCGACGGACGCGGACGTGGCCTTGAGCGCACGGACGTCAGATCGAAATCTGGCTCTCTGGATGTTTTGTTCCGTGCACACTGATCGGTCGCGTCCGCGGTCAATTTACGACGGACGTCCGCGTAGTATGTTCCTAGCTTTATTTAGGGCGCGTACAGACATACTGACCGCGCGACGGCGGTAGGTAAGTACTTAGTACAAGCTTACACTATACACTTCGTGTAGTAGGTACCTTACGTCAGACATATACATATAACTCCGTATAGACAGATAGTCCAAGAAAAAACGTACCTCAGTACCATACAGAAAAAGGTACGGTGGCCTAGATGGCGTTACACCTTTGGGGTACGCTCAGCTAGATGGCGCTAATATTAATATTTGACATTTTAACACATCAAGCTAAGAATATGGGCCAAATTGTCAAAACTGAGGTTCAAAAGTTTTAAGCTTGTGTCGAGAGATGGCAGTCTATGCACTGTGATTACACATTTTACTTCGACAGTAACTCTCTATAATACTCGATCCTCTTTGCTTACGTGTAGCACAATTACCACACCTCGGATACTGGCGACCAAATATATGACAGAGGCGCGTTCCTAGCACTCAGCCTAAGCTAGGTGAACGCGTACCATGCTTGTATGAGTGAAATATGAGGTCGACTGTTCGCGGTGACAGGCGGTAACTGTGAGGTAACTGAGAGCGGGTGGGCGGCACTCAGCGGGAGGGGCTATACTGTACTATAGTACTTTTTATTATACTGTGCGATTACAGCATTAGAGCCTGGCTAAAAAGAGTAGACAATAATGGGGGCGCCACTGTCCATGTAAACCGTTTTGCATGTGGCAACTATTGAGTCACTTTTGTATGAGAGTCCGTAGTCAACTAGGAACCCTTATAGTTTCGCCATGTCTGTCTGTCCGTCCGTCCGTCCGCGGATAATCTCAGTAACCGTTAGCACTAGAAAGCTGAAATTTGTTCCCAATATGTATATCAATCACGCCAACAAAGTGCAAAAATAAAAAATGGAAAAAAATGTTTTATTAGGGTACCCCCTACATGTAAAGTGGGGGCTGATATTTTTTTTTCATTCCAACCCCAACATGTGATATATTGTTGGATAGGTATTTAAAAATTAATAAGGGTTTACTAAGATCGTTTTTTGATAATATTAATATTTTCGGAAATAATCGCTCCTAAAGGAAAAAAAGTGCGTCCCCCCCTCTAACTTTTGAACCATATGTTTAAAAAATATGAAAAAAATCACAAAAGTAGAACTTTATAAAGACTTTCTAGGAAAATTGTTTTGAACTTGATAGGTTCAGTAGTTTTTGAGAAAAATACGGAAAACTACGGAACCCTACACTGAGCGTGGCCCGACACGCTCTTGGCCGGTTTTTTTAGAGTAACACTTACTCTCATGTTGACGCGTGGCTGACGCTAGATGTCACTACAAATAACTTGTATTTACTGATGTATGGAGTCACAATTCTTTCCTTGCTCATTTGATATTTCTCTGTGCTTTAGGGTAGTTAAAAAACACAATTTAAAATAATATTTTATTCCATCATAAACTATAAAACTAACAACACCATTATTTACATTTGTAAATATGCTTAAACAAAACAGTAATAAATGCACCATTACACCATTTCAAACCTGGGGGCCGATTTTTGAGTCTCACTGTCACTAAAATACTCAGACGAAGGATACTATAGACTTGATGCAAGCGTACACCCGTAAGGGACAGATATAGAATAATGGAGCGAATTTAAGAATCACTTTAAAAATGGCTGACAGTTTACCATAAACAACCTACGTAATTTGGGCGGATAATAAGCTTGACAAGTCACGTCCTTATTGTTTGCCACAAACTCGTTTGTGGCAACGGCGGAAAGTGAAACTATGACAAAGACAAAAAATAACATTTTGCTCTCTGTCACTCTTATTATAATTTGTATGTGACCATCTCGTTCGGTAGTGGTATTATTACTTGGCTGTCTAGTCTATAGTATCCTTTGCTTAAGCTAAAATACCGGTTGAAAACGGTGTCTTGCCTATTATTTTCAGTGACAATTTTCTGAATTCGAACGCGTGAGACCATAAATTAAATATAACAAGATCATACCATCCCATACATTAAAATGCGACCGCCTACGAACGCGCTTACACTCCACCACACATAGATGGCGCCACAAAAAAACGCCTTGTTGCCACCGATTATTTGTAGATTGGCATTAAGTGTCAATTCCGAGCCGTAAATCTATGTCAAAAGTGACACTTAACGCCATCTACAAGTATCATCGAAAGCTACAAGACATTTTTTTTGTGGCGCCATCTATGTGTGGTGGAGTGTAAGCGCGTTCGTAGGCGGTCGCATTTTAATGTATGGGATGGTATGATCTTGTTATATTTAATTTATGGTGAGACTCAAAAATCGACCCGCTGACCACAAATATATGACTATTGTCCAGAGGGCGCTGTTATTCTGATGTACACGGTGACAGACAGCATAGTACGAAACAAGGACCATATAATACGGGAAAGACAAAGCCCATACAAAAAAGCGTACCCCTGAAATGTATGGGCCTTTTAGGCTACAAACTAGATGGCGCTGTTCACAGCCTGGAAGTGGCCAAAATCATATTTTTCTACTTGTCGACTGTAATCTGTCAATTAGGGCACCACAGACTAAATTATAAGTGCTAACTTTTCAGTGTAGGATACTCTATGGCAGTTCCGACTCAATTATAATAAGCTCATTATAGTTGACTTTAGTTAACTGTAATAATTTCAAAAATAGAACTTCATACAATTTCTATACTAATTTGCGATACCTGGCAAATTTTCCTGCATCTGAAACACATTTTTTTTTATCTGTCGCGTTATCGGCCAATCAGAGATGGTTATTACAAACAATTGGTTGCTAGGTAATTCGATGTTGATACAACGGTGAGCGACGCTATTAACATTAATTCTAACTTGCATGAATGATGATACTTCCGTCCATTGATGATGAAGATGACTCGTAGAAAAAGTATTGTATACAATAGTGATATAATTAAGCTTTTCACTCTCGTACCGTACTATTAGGCCACTCAGCAAGCTTCGTGGCCTAAACAAACATGGTACTCGACTGAAAAGCTTTGTATTATATCACGATTGTATAAAATACTATTTTGAGTGTTTTTTTATTTTTTATATGAACATATGACATGCTTCTTTATTTTAATATCATGATATCAATTCAATACACATTTGTAGGCGTCATCAGTGTAGTTATGATAGTATTTAATAGGTGGCGCTAAAAAATCGAGGTACGATTCTTAGTATGAAAACTGTAAATCCTATTATAAATAATCCAGCTTGGTATGAAGAAAATAGTTGTAATGAAATTCCGCAACATGGCGCGTAGGTAGTCATATATTTCTAGTTAGAGTTATTTTTGACTAATGCTCCCGTAGGACCTGACAAAATATACCTGTATGTATGTAAACACTTTATTGTACATAAGACAAGTTAGGACATAGAAATACAGTATAGTTACGCCTGTTACCTATACGATAGAATGAGGTAGATAAATAGATATAAACATTATGTTCTTGAATTGTATTTCAATGCAACAAAGAACTATCAAATCCATCAATTTATTCAGTATTTATGATTCAAAATCATCATCACTACATAGTATCACTACATAGTATAAAACAAAGTCGCTTTCTCTGTCCCTATGTCCCTATGTATGCTTAAATCTTTAAAACTACGCAACGGATTTTGATGCGTTTTTTTTTAATAGATAGAGTGATTCTAGAGGAAGGTTTACATGTAGGTATAGTACCCGTGCGGAGCCGGGGCGGGTCGCTAGTTTATAGATAAATAAGACATCAAGATAAAATTTGTATGGAACTACTTTACTCTTGTGAATATAAGTTTTTTTGCAAAAAAATATTTTTTGGAACAAGCTTTTATCGCCGACTGTACCTTTCTTTCAACAGTCATCTACTGCTCTCCGAGACGTTTCTAAAAACCCCTTACTCGATGGGGATACGACGTTTCATGACAGAGTTCCTATGACCACCTTTCTGCTCCATCATCAGATCAGCTCCATGATACCATAATATTGCATTGTCACGTGACTTACATATGTGAGCAAAATTTCAGCTCAATCGGAAACCGGGAAGTGGGTCAAATTTAGCTTCTACGTTTTGACCCAAACTAACAAGGCAAGATAAATAAAAGCTTGTAAAAATGTAACTTTGCTATTCGTGTTTGAAGAATAAAGAGAGCCTTTACCAGTTGGTGCGGTGTAAAATATTCTAGTAATATATTTATGCAGCCAGTAAAGGTTTGTCTATGTCGGAGCCGGCCAACTCTGCGAAGAATTTCTTGGACATTTCGCATCTCTTGCTCACGCAGTGCGGACATCTGAAAATATATACAGTTTTTTATACAACTTACAGCAAAGAGGATCGAGTATTATAGAGAATTACTGTCGAAGTAAAATGTGTAATCACAGTGCATAGACTGCCATCTCTTGACACAGGCTTAATACTTTTGAGCCTCAGACGCCTCAGTTTTGACAATTTGGCCCATATTCTTAGCTTGATATGTGTTAAAATGTCAAATATTAATATTAAATTAAATTAAAATTAAAATTCATTTATTTCGAGTAACACAACTCATAATTTACAATAAAATATTAAAATACACAGACACAACACAAATCCCATCGCCATCTAGCGCCATCTAGCTGAGCGTACCCCAAAGGTGTAATGCCATCTAGGCCACCGCACCTTTTTCTGTATGGTACTGAGGTACGTTTTTTTCTTAAACTTTATCTGTCTATACGGAGTTATATATGTCATTGTGTCAAAGTAAAAAATGTGTAATCACAGTGCATATACTGCCATCTCTCGACACTCGGTTTTGACAATTTTATCCATATTGTTAGCTTGATATGTGTTAAAATGTCAAATATTAATATTAGCGCCATCTAGCTGAGCGTACCCCAAAGGTGTAATGCCATCTAGGCCGTACTTATTTCTATATGGTTCTGAGGTACGTTTTTTTCTTAGACTGTAGCTGTCTATACGGAGTTACATATGTCTTTGTTCCCGACTAACTTATTGTGCCTAAGCTGTAAGTTCACATTTTTAACACATTTGTTTTGAAGTATGTTGCGATGTGGCTATCGTTTGCCAAATCTGACGATTATTTACTAATTGATTGAAACGATATGCCCCTATGTTACATACAAGGAGGCAAATATACGATTTCTATCAACTTACTGAAATATCATTTGAATCGAAATGACAGACTGCCACAGCACTAGTTTAAAAATAAAAATGAATGATAAATGGCATAATAAGTAAATCCTGCGTGATAAATTAATATCGTAAAATACTCACTAACGAAGATCCGCAAAAATGTAACATGTGTTAGATTATGTTTAAAGTAAGCGATATTGTTTTTAAGTATTTGATTATTTTAAATATTCATAAAGGATTTTATTTAAAATTTCAATAGGTCGCGCCAGCTTACGTTTTGTGGACGCTGTCATGTGAACTTACAGCTCCGGGACAATAGCTTTCGGTCCACTATGTCAAAAACACAAGCCCTAAGCTTACCGTGGGACTCAGTCAATCTGTGTAAGAATGTCCTATAATATTTAGTTATTTGATTACCTGTTGAGGAACTGTTTGGAGACCCTGGGTCCAGACTTCATGTGTGTGGTGACCACGTCAGCGAGCGCCGCTATGAAGGTGGGGTGGTCGTTCGGAGCGCTCGCTCGCTCCACCTGTATCACGCCTGCCTGTCAACAGAGAAACAATATTATAAACGGCCAACCAAATCATAGATTTAGAGATATTAAGCAAGATTTTTTTTTATACTACGTCGGTGGCAAACAAGCATACGGTCCGCCTGATTGATAACGCCCGTAACCTATGGACGCCTGCAACTCAAAGAGTGTCACATGCGTGTTGCCACCCCATTAGAAAACTTGTACACTCCCCTTTGCTGTGTTAGCAAAAAGGAGTGTACAAGTTCAAAGGAGGGTTTGGGTTGCCGACTACTCAAAGGACAATAGACGGAACAAATTAGTTCCGTAAGTCAGCACATCTCTAATCATTGTAGTAGCGTAATACTTTAGTTAAATAGAACTTAGAATTAGTATTATCAATTGTAATTTCAGTTCAACTTGTATGTTGGCGTGTAAAAGTGCCCCTGTGGCCTACTTATTTGTTGAATAAATGATTTGTAATTTGAAATTTATAGAATATATTATATACTCGTATATATATATATATATATCAATCAATTGTTTAGTTGTAAACTTTTATTGTTTGTTTTTCTTCATGTTCTTATTTACTTACTGTTTTTTTATTATTTAAGTTTCATGACGCATTGGATTTATCTGTAATGTCATTGAAATATGTTTTAAAATAAATAAATAAATAAATATCGTGTAATAAAAAAATTATATATATATATATTTACATCACCATGCACTTCTGGCGTCTTCCCATTTCGCATCATTGTGGCGTCCACCTTTCGTGCTCGTGTATACACTGTTATTATGACAAATACAGATATACCAGTCGATAATTAAAACTGCGATGTGTTTTTTATTTCGAAAATGCTGTTATTCATTATATTCATTTTTCATATTTTCTTATACCAATTTAAGCTCCCTTTCATATTGACGTCCGTGTGGCTACCCCGTATATTTTTATTGTACAATCAATTTTAACGCCTATACAGGCTCCGTTTCAAAAGCAACGTTGCCATACTTCTTGTTTTGATTAAAATAAACAAGGATAGAACATTTTAATTCGAACAATTCTAACATTAATTTGTTTCGTTACATTGTTGCTAAATAAAATACCGCTCTTGTTTTAAACATACAATGACTTCATAGCATTATAATTTTTATTAGTGTTTCGGAAACTAATCCCGTGATTACTAGTAACCATGAGTACATTTGAAATCAATGGAGAAATCCAACCTACGACCTCGCAAGATTTAATATATTTGTCCAATGATCCTGGTATATTACTGCGAACACCAGAAAACAATGAAGAATGTGTATTTCCTGGATGCCCACGCAGAGACTTTGGAACCGTACCCAATATCGTGAAAATTAACTTCCTTTGTAAATTAAACTTTCTTATTTCGCGTGAAACACGCGTCTGCACTCATCATTGTACAACTGGGGAAGAGGAGTGGACAGCAGTGTTGGAATCACCGAGCAACCGCACGGACTTTGATTCTAGTCATGCATCAAGTATTGTGGAACTTCTCAGGTTTTCCTTAGAAAAAGTAAATACTGTAGTGGCCGAAATGCTTTCTGATGTTATCGTGTCCTAAACTGTTTAATCAGAAATTTTAGAATTTAACTATGAAAATGTTTCATTAACACGTTAATATTGTTCATGACAATAAAATGTAAAATTCATATTATAATCATGTATATGTTTGTTTTACTACGAACCTACTTCCGATTAGTTCTTTCCTGTTTCAATTAAGCAACTGTCCCCATAGCTATGCAGTTATGTTCTGATTTCAAAACAATATCCTAAAAGAACACAAATTAATCCTTTGTGGGCCCGTTCCTAGGGTTTATACTTATACAGAGTAAGGCCTGTAACAAAGGCGAAAAATTGAACTCTAGGCTATTCTTCTTATACTGATCAACATTTGTTCGGCGACTTTTAAAAATAACTTGTATTTTAATTTTTATCACCCTTGAAAGTTTTTTCTAAGAGGTAATGTATTGCGAATTCTGTTAAGTTTAAAGTGTGACAGACAACGTCAATGACAACAATAATGGCGTACATTGAAGCTAATATTTATTTTGTATGAAAAATTAAAAATTTAAAGAGATCATAATTTTTAAAAGTCACTGAACAAATGTTGATCAGTATAAGGAGAATATCCTACAGTTCAATTCTTCGCCTTTGTTACAGGCCCCACTCTGTATATTAGGGTACGTAATATGTACGTAACATGTATTATTAGTGTATCGTTATTTAAATTGAGAGTGTATCTTTGATTGTAAAGGAAAAATAGCCTCAATAACAAAACCAGCTTGTATTTTATACATGAAGGATGTATTTGCTAAGTGTAGCCAATCAATAATTCCGCAAATATACTAGGTATTGGAAAACTTCAAATTCAGATTGAAAGTGCGTCACCTAATGAGTAAAATTACATTAGTAACTTTTTAAAATAAAGTTGTAGTATTAAAAGTACCTATTAAATTTAAATGCTCCCATTCTAGTATGAGGAGTGACTCCATAAATAACATCGGTGTCGTAAGAGATAAAAACTACTTGAGATTAATTAATTGTACGAATAAACTGTAATAATAATTTAAAGTGATGGTTAATTGATATGAATAAGTGGATAAAACAAAACAATCGAACATGAAATGTAAAAACTAGTCTTTTAACATACGTCGTATTAAGTGTATGGGAGGGATAAAAATTATTACCACCAATTAATATATTGTTAAATGTACTGTGTTATTTATTGTTTTATACTAACACTAGGCTAAGCAATGTCTGATTGTATACTAACAAACTATGGATAATTAATCTGTTTGTCCGAAATAAAGAATTTCATTAATTCATTCATTCAAAATAAATGTTCGGGATTTTTTGCTCTTATTAAAAAAAGTCATTAATGTAATTTTCCTCATTAAGTAACGTACTTTTGATAACAGTAAGTATGGCCACGTATAACCGGGGATGGTCAAAGGGGTCCCGTGATTTACGCAAAACAACTAGGAGAAGGACACTTACATGTAGTTGTAAGGTCGCGACCTTACATCTTTCTTCAAAGGCAAACGGATTCGGACTAGTATGAAATTTCCTAATATTTGTTATATTTATGGAATTATCACGTGGCTACACTTACTGAATACACTCTATATACGAAAGTAGAATAATAATTATTAAGGCTTGTATTCTTGAAAAAAAAAGCCATTCCTACCTAGTTCAATTTATTGTCTTTAGTTTTGTAAGGACAATAAATTCATACTAATATTATAAAGGCAAAAGTAACTCTGTCAGTCTTTATGTTAGCTCCTCATGTTTAAAAAGCCGCTGAACCGGTTTAAATGAAAGGTAATATAGATATTGTGAGTCCCGAGAAAGGACATAAGGTGATTTTTAGCTCCAAATTCAACGCAAACAAAGTTGCGGGAAAAAGCTAATGATTAGAACTTCTATGTACGGTCGACCAAGAAATTGGTCTACCACTTTTCGACTCTATTACCTGTAGATTAAGGTCCAAAAGTGGTAGACCAGTTTTTTGGTCGACTGTACATCTTACCCTTTAAACTATCTGTAGCTTTTGATTACCTTTGCGTCATCATCATCAACATTCATAACGATCTATATATATATAAAACTCAAAGGTGACCGACTGACTGACATAGTGATCTATCAACGCACGGCCCAAACCACTGGACGGATAGTGCTAAAATTTGGCATGCAGGTAGATTTTATGAAGTAGGCATCCGCTAAGGATTTTGATCTATTCTGCCCCCAAGGGGATAAAATAGGGGCTGAAAGTTTGTATGAAAACTGTATAGTAGTATTTCTTAACGCGAGCGAAGCCGCGGGCGCCCGCTAGTATATGTATAATAGATATAGACAAATACACACAGAAAACGCCCATAACTCAGGAACAAATATTTGTACTATGCACACAAATGAATGCCCTTACCAGGATTTGAACCCGGGACCTCCGCATAGCAGAAAGGGTTACTACCAACTTAGCTACGAGTGCTATTAAAAACGAAGTATCTACTATTTTGAAAAGTACTCTGGGATTGATTACCTATTCATTACATAGTATGTTGTGCACTGAGAGTCGTAGGTATCGGTAAGTAGGTATAGGGCTACAAGTGTGTATCGGTAAGCTATACACACTTGTGGCTAATGTTTTTAATAGTTATTTAACTTAATTTCTATTTTGTGTTTTGTATTTTCAATTATCCTAATGTAGGTATAATTTCAATGAAGTACTAGCCGTTTTCAGTTACTGGCCGTTTCAACAAAAAAAGTGAGTTCTATTTATAGCTGAACAAAGTTCATGTTAGTAGGTACAAGGTATAAAATAAAGTAAAAGTTCAATTACTGGCCACATTCTAATTACTGGCCACCTTGTACTAAAATGAACTGTATTCAAAGGCGAATAAAACTCATTTTCAGCATGAAAAAAATGGTCAGTAATTGGGATTTTCCTAAGAGCCACTCGTTCTATTGTCGGCCGCCTATTATTAAGTGAGTTCTATTCAGCTTTAAACAGAATTCGTTTTTCAGTACGTGGCTAGTAACTGAAAACGGCTAGTAGTTTAGTAGTTGAAATATTGAACTAACCGATTTTAATTCACATGATTTTCACACATTATTTTTGAGAACGGGTCTTGCGTATTACGTGCAAGACCCGTTTTCTAAAATTATGTGTAACCATAGATCTCTGTTATCTGAGAAAAAATATTTTAAAAATTGGTGTTACAAAGAGGACTATTGGGCATAAGGAAATAAAATAAAGAATCAGACATAAACAATTTTAATAAGTACTAAAATGATAAAAATACACTTTATTGATACATAATCATGACACTTTCTGTGCCTAAATAAATTTTGATACCTATTTAACACACCAATTAGGGGCCGGTCACACCCGCGCGTTTTGAGAGCGGTAACGATAACTGTTGGAAGACTCCGACCCCCGTGCCGACCAGACAGACTTTCTGGCAGACTGGCTGACTGACACACTTTTTCAGAATAGACAATTTTAAATTAAAAATCGACACGATAAAATAATTGACCCTGACAAAACAGATTACGACTGACTGCGACGACAAGAAGACAATAGAATCAGACTCAGACGGTACAATAACGAAAATATTTCATGAAGACATAATATTTTTAACGTACCTCTAGCACGTGATTGGCGTGACTGTCACTTTCTTGTGAAAACTGTGAGGAAGTGACAAATATCTATCCCGCTGGCGAAATACAGTCGCGCCAATCATATGCTACGGTCCCGCTAAGACAAGATAGGTCATATTAAATATTAAGTCACGAACGCTTATGTACTTAACGATTGTTCAAGTGCAGTTCATATTGGTAAGAAAAGAAGTACCTAGCAAGTAAATAGCAAGGCATGTTGCTTGAAAACTAAAACAATAACAGTATTACTAACATGGGGTCCCCTCAATTATTCATACAGGGTGTAACAGGAATAGTGGGGATCTGTTTAAGGGCATATAAGGTATCCGTATTTTGGGTAGGAAAAACTGGAAGAAAAATTTTTATGGCGCCAAAAAAAATTAGGTTCTGTATTGACGGTACCTGCTGGAACGACACGAGGCCCGTACAAAAATTATCGTAAATACGATACCAAATATGCCCTTAAACGGATCCCCACTTTTTTTGTTACACTTTGTAGAAATCTTTAATTTTATTTTTAAGTGGTAGCATCAACTCGACGCCCTACTACCCTTTGACCGCCAAGAACGCCTAAAGGCGTCGTTCGCTGTTGTGTCCATGACGCCAACGACGCCTAAAGGTGTCCAAGTTGAGATGTAGTTATTTCGCAATATATCACGATTTTATTACAATCACTATGCATTTCCGCAATATCTTTATTTTTTTAATTTACTCTGCTTTGTGTGCATTTCGTATGCTGGCGTTCAAAAGGTTAAACCCAAACAAATAACGAAAACAGTAAAAAAGAATCGACCCTGTGGGATCCGAGCCCCACAAAACCCACCATTCGTGCGTGCTTTGTGCTTTGTTTTAGGTCGTATGGCGTGGGTTCGATTCCCTTATGGATCGCTAATAATAAATTAACGTATCATTAACATTAAAATCCACACATTTAACAACATGGATACAGCTGCATAGCAAATGCCTACAGCTATCGCTACTTTAATTTTAAACAATTGGCTTTTTGTTATAGTGATGCTTACGCATCTTACATTTTCGGAACCGACGGATCCTCGCCACACATACTGAGAGGATGTTGTCTGCATTTCCGCTCTTTCAACCGAATCTGTTGACATCAGTAGCTCGGGTGGTGGTGGTGGTAGAGAAATATGAGAAGGCGTAGGAGTGGTATTTCGTGAATCAATTTCTGTTTCTGAAACTACATTTTGATGAATTAATATATGCCTGATCTGCGGGTATATTATATGACTAGGTATGTACAGTCAGCGTCAAAAGTAACTGACAATTTTAGTACTGATTTACGTCAAATACCTACGAAAATTATCACTTACTTTTGACGCTGACCGTATAACTCTAAATGAATCGTATTGACAACCATAAATGCAGTTACAAGTGCCCGCGAAGTTACGAGTATTGACGGTACGGACTATTAGATACTTTTTGCATAAAAATTACGAGGGCGCAACTTTAAATCGTGAAAAAAGGGTGCACATTATAGTTGATATGTTTTTTATCACAAAGTTTTTATCTAAACGTACCATAAGACGGCAGTCGAAATGCAAGTAATTGCATATCCACATATCCATCATCTTCTGGTGTATTCCCACCGGACGCCATGTAAAATATTTATTCTATTTACTATTTTAATACACTCGATTGCTCAGAAAGAGCTTTAACCACTGAATGAAGGTGTCGTACCTTCGCTATGTACTTAAAGACTTCCGGAATAATATTTGGCTTCACATACCAAATACATTGTAATATAATAATAAGAAATGGCCTTAGTCAAGAGCTTTTGTCTACGATGAACATATGTACAATGTTTAAGCGCGTGTACCTGTAGGATTCCGTTAGGCACCCTTCGAGTACGGAACCCGAAAAATATAAACAAAAATGACATATAGAATAGTATTAGTAATGAGCGTCTATTTAATCGCGAGTAGATTAACTTTAATAATTATTCCGACGTTTTGAAATTGACATTGGTTTCTTGGTCCTGGAGAAAGACTCCGTGAGTATTTCTTCAGGACCAAAAGAGCAACGCCGCTCTCAAAAGGCCGGGATGATTATATAAATCATTCAACTCGTAATATTTAACTTGCTTGCTAGTAATTACGTGTAAAATTTATGTTAGAGTTAATTAATATGGAAAATTGTTACACATATTTTATTTCTTACTATATGTGTTTTGAATAAACACCTTAATTTTCAGCCAATCTTTATTACTCAATAAATCAGGATGTTGGTTCTTTAAGCTGTTGCATTCATGACGTTTTGGTGGTGTTTTTCTTTTTATATGTGTTGCAAAATATTTTAGTACAACATTTTTTTGTTCCGAAGTCCACGGAACCAGTATTCGCTTTTTATTTGGCTGACATGTAGTAGTTGAGCAAGATGGAGTGGGTTATGTTACGGTCGTAGTTGAATCTGTCAAAGGTTTTTCAGCAGAATCAAGTTCCTCCATAGCAAAATCTAAGATGTCTTCATCCATATCATCCAACGATTGCCCTTTGTAGATGTCAGCTTTTCCACTCTCCATGAGAAACAAAAGTTTAAATATTTTAGCCGTTTGATACACATCGTCTGGCAATCTATAATTTTGTTTGTGGACCGACAAAGTATGCCCCATAAATGAAGCTAACTGTTCCATTTCATTCTCTGACATATTAAACAATTGGCTCAATGTAGCCAAATGTTCCCTAAAGCGAGTGGAAGTCAGTGCTTTAGGATTTTTCGCTCCGCACAACTTTGAGTATTTTGTTATTGTTTTATAACCACACAAAAGGGATCCTCCACTTTTAGCAAACATGTAGTCGTTGTTTTTATCTATATATTTATGACGCTGAGACATCAAAATATCAATGTCTTTTTGCACATCACTGCTAAATAAAACAGGAACTCCCCGTCCCCTTTTACCGCGAATTACGATTCGTTTGAGATTGTTAACCAGTATTTTTTCAGTTGTAGACAGAACGTTTTCAAATTCTTGATATTTATCTTGTTCATCATCTTTCAAATCATAACTTTGGTAATAACTCAACTGCAATCTTTCTAGTTCTCCTGGCCGTCGACGATTGAGTAAAATAACGCGACAGAATACTGTTTCAATCAATTTATCGTAAGCAAGACAATTTAATGTTGAATGCGACCCAGTCAGCATAGCTGATGATCGGGCAGCTGCTTTACATAAATGTTCTTTAAGACATTTCAAATCACTCGCCAAGGGAACTATAGTTGTTTTATTATATTTATTCATATTTAAATCGTCAGCTGCCTGACTAGAGACGTCAAATTTCCAGTGGTCTTGAATCAAACTTGTTAAAGTTTTGAGATTTCTGTTTACCAATACCGGGGTTGCAGTCGCAGTCGTGTCACGGTCAGTTGGTTCAACCTGAAATAAATCAGTAGTTATAAAAAATTTTTACCACAAGCTAAGGTTAACCATGACTAGTAACTGGTAGGGAATGCAATAACCGGTCAGCTTTCATAACCGGGTATTTAAATCGGTTACGATATAAAAGTAACCGGTTAATCGGTTATAACCGGTTATTCTATATATTTAGAAAAATCTGCTGTATGATAAAGATACAGACGACTAAAAAATGTTTTTTTAATGTAATAGGGTCCATTCGGCATTTCAATACGAATGCTTAATATTACCTACTCAATAAATAATTGTTCATTTTATCGAGTTCCCCTGTGCTATACCTACAGGATAGGGACCCGAGACAACACGGTGCTACAAATCTATAAAATATACATACATACAATTACGCCTGTATCCCATAAAGGGGTAGGCAGAACACATGAAACTACTAAAGCTTCAGTGCCACTCTTGGCAAATAAGGGGTTGAAAGAAAAAGAAACTGTGGCATTGCAGTGACAGGTTGCCTGCCTCTCGCCTACGCCACAATTTAACCCATATCCCATAGTCGCCTTCTACGACACCCACGGGAAGAAAGGGGTGGTGAAATTCTTAACCCGTCACCACACAGTTACACAGTACAGTACAGTACAGTTACAGTTAGTATAAAATATAAAATGAAAAATATTGAACTGGCCGGTACTTGACAAAACTGCTTACCTAAAACCGCACTGAAATAAATATGAACGAAAATTTGTATTTAAATTAAATAAGTACTTAGATATAAATCATGTGTGACAATGAATGCACTCATCTTGTGGGTAATGGTCATAAAATTATGCAGTAGGTACAGTTCCTACACCAAAAAAATGGTTGTTGAAGCAGCGCGCAGCGTGAGTACATTGTGCCCAAAATTTATATCAAATATAAAATGTTGTGGCAGATTTGTATTATTAATATTAATTCCACTATTAATACAATATGATCTTAAAACGAAATGATTATGAAGAGATTCTTCCAACATAGATATAGTCAAAAATTGATCAACGTCTATATATAGAACCATAATTGCGAAAATATGCGTTAAGAGTTCAACCACTACAAAAACACCAAGAACTGTGTATAAGAGAGCAGGTAGTAACTTTAATAAGTACTTTCTCTGACTGGATGCTAGGGCATGACTCAAATATACTTAAATGCTTCAACTTCTTACTTACTGTAACACAACTTAAATACTTCCTGTTTACCACTGATACCTAATCTCGGTAACATAATAGAACTATAAGTAATTAAATAAACAGCAGGTGCAGATATCAGCAGCTGCATTAGAAGTATAAAAATGACTTACCTTTAAGCTTGGATTCCTTTGGCATTTTCTTTTAAGTCACAGTTTGGAAAATATAATTATATAAATATCTGGTCAAGGGGACGCCGAACTACTATGAACACGTACTAACAGTATACGCGCCGGTTAGTAAATGGCTTTAGTCTTTAATTAAAGTTTCAACAGCGCAACGCAGTAGGCAAACGACACATTGTTATTAAGCTAATTCAAAGAACCCTTTATGTCCGTTATTCGCTTATAAGACAAAATAAATCAAACCGGCAACGTCGCATGAGGACGCCAAATTTGCCTAATAACGTACAGCCAGTATACAAATGTTGTATATTTAACTCGATGTCAGCGCTACGCGCTAAAACGGAAACAACCTGAACTAATTGAAATACAAATTCATTCAATCTGATATGCAAATGGCATCCATAACTTTTTTTTAAGTCGATGTCCACAGTAGTACTATAGTCATAATAGTTATGTTTCAGTGGTAATCCTATTTGACGTCCGTATACCGGACGTCAAAAGCAGGTGGACGCCACTTTAAACGGAATTTCGCCCATGTGGGACGCCAAATGGTTTACGGAATATAAATATATATATATATATATATATTTATAGAATTTATTTATTTATTTATTTTTTAAGTTCTGTGCTCACCTCTTTCGCTAACTCGTCGCAGTATTCAATGTCCAGCTCGTGTAGAGTCTCTATGTGTTCGTTCACGAACGCTATGGGCACCAGGATCAGGTGTTTCTTGCCCTGCTTCGAGTACGCCTGCGAACAAACAAAAAATGGATGTTAAAATAAATAAATATAAATATTATAGGACATTCTTACTAGGGTTGTAAAAAAACGGTTTTTTTTCTGGCTTGAAAAAAAAACATGAAAAAAAACCGTGAAAAAAACAGTTTTTTTTTCTGGAGTATGTTTTTTTTCTAAAGTACGAAATCTCAAAATTTGCAAAGTAGTTAATACTTTTATACGGTTTTTTAGACTTAATGTTAACTATTAAACGAATTTAATCAAATAACTTTAATTTCTGGTCTTATAAAAGTAACATTTACGAAATCTGTAGTTGGTAGTTATCACTATTTACTGTTGGCAACACCACCGCCTCTCCACGCTACACGCAGCATCGGGGATTCCCCAATAAACGTTTGTATACTGAATTAAAATGTACGTTATTGTTATTGAAACACGTTACAACTCACGAAAAACCGTTATTGTCGTATTATTTGTTCATCTGAAAAAAAAACCATATTTAGAAAAAAAAACCAAGGTGCTCGGTTTTTTTTCATAATTCTGAAAAAAAAAACATTTGGTTTTTTTTCTATTTACAACCCTAATTCTTACACAGATTGACTGAGGCCCACGGTAAGCTCAAGAAGGCTTGTGTTGTGGGTACTCAGACAACGACATATATAATATATAAATACTTATACACATAGAAAACATCCATAACTCAGGAACAAATATCTGTGCTCATCACACAAATAAATGCCCCTACCGGGATTCGAACCCGGGAGCTGCGACAAAAATATGTAATATCGCTCGCAGAACCGTCTGCATAAAAAACAAATCGTCCCTACTTTTAAAAAAACTTGTATCTTCGTCGGTCAATGAAAAGAAAATTGTAGTATGTATGGAATGCATATAGACTTACTGTGTTCTACACCAACCCTTGGCCAAGATAAGAGTCACTGTTTACACATTGGCGAACCAATCACTTGGCATTTTCTCTTCATGAAAGATGGACGTGGAATGGAAAAGGCTAGGTAATTCTAGGTCATTTACGTTGTCAGCAAAATTTGATTAAAAAATAACAACCCCGTAGTAAAATTAAATTATTTGAAATATTAACAATTTTTTTAATTATTTTGATAAGCACATTTATCTTTTTTAGGCAATACATTAAACTTTTGCAAGGTTATTTTATTTCCTAAAATCAACACTATTATTGGCATAGATAAACTTACTATTTTCGTAAATATTTCACTACTGTCCTCTCTGACGGCTGACGACAAACTGAATGAGGCGCCAACGTGTGAACGCAGTTGGCTATTGGCGCCAAGATCCTTTGATGTGTGGACAAAAAACCGACACCAGTCGGTTGGCCGGCCAGCGCTAGCGCCAACTACCAACATACGGCCAAGTAGCCCTCGGCCAAGGGGTTCCACCTAGGGTTGGACCAACCGTTGGCCCCGTGTGTACAGCGGCCGTGACGTGATGGAAGTGTACCTTGATGGCGTCGTCGGTGTAGGGCTGCAGCCACGGCAGCGGGCCCACCTTGGACTGCCACACGAGCCGGTGCGGGTTGCGGACTCGCAGCCGCGACATCGTGAGCGCCACACTCGCCGCCACCTCGTGCGGGTACGTGTCCCCGCGGGACACTGCCTGTCAAACGATATTGCTTTAAATCAACGATCGAAAATTAAAATTTTGAAATAACCCCCGACCGTGACATAGTGGACCGATTTCCATGAAACATGGCTAAAAACACTCCCGACTAACTCAGCTTTCAAACAAAAAAAACTAAATCGAAATCGGTTCATCCGTTCGGGAGCTACGATGCCACAGACAGACACACACATAGACAGACAGACACGTCAAACTTATAACACCCCGTCGTTTTTGCGTCGGGGGTTAAAAATCAAGGTTCGAAAAGACAATCAACGATTGTTATCACGAAAGCTATCATTCTAGTTCTAATAACGATAGTTATTTCTATGTATGTGAAAGGTGGTGGAAGTAACGGGAGAGGAAAACCGAAGAAGAGGTGGATGGACTGTGTGAGACATGACATACGTACATACATACAATCACGCCTGTTTCCCAGAGGGCCGAAATAAATAAATAAACTTCTGACCTGGCCCTTTTGCAATATTACCCCGATTTGAACAAGAAAAGTTCGCCTAGGTCTTCCACTTCCAACTGACCCTTCCACTCTTTGAGACATGATATGGAACTAAAACAAGTTAATGATGAGACGACGAGTGACAGAGATGTATGGAAGAGAAAGACATGCTGCGCCGACCCCAAGTGACTGGGATAAGGGCAAGAGAATGATGATGATGCGTTATCATTCTACCCTTCATTCATTTACTCATACTACCTTTCATGGCCTTCATCCATTCAGTCATATTACCAATCATTCAATCAATCATGCTACCATTCATTCTCTCATTCATTCATTCACTCACTCATCCAGTCATTCATGCTACCGTTGAGTCACTCATTCATTCAGTCACTCACTCATGCTGTCATTCACTCACTCATTCATTCATTTTTGAGCGTTCAAAACAAGTTTTAAACGCAAATTTCTTAACAATGGCGACCGTATCCGTAACTAAGTACGTTAAAAAGTGAGTATTGACTAAAGAATGAAACTACTTACCTTTAGTGGTAGACTGTGAGCGGTGAACAGTATGAGCACATCATCTCGAACTTTTTCGTTGAACTTGGCCAGTTTTTCCCTGATCCGGTCCGCGAACACTTCCGCTAAGAGAGGGTGTGTGGCCCATCGCTCTATCATGCTGAACTGCATGTTTTTTGGGACGGATCTACGAAAAAAAAAATTATGAAGTTAGAAAACATCCATGACTCAGGAACAAATATCTGGGATCATGACACAAATAAATGTGTCGCTTAACTTCAAACTTGGGTAAATCCATTTTGCTTTAAGGTTGAATATATAAGCGGATATCGTCTCGCTTGAATCTAGAGCAGAGCCCAACTGGGGTAGTACCTCCGCCTTACAGAAGACCGCAGCCAAATAGCACTAGACCCTACTCATAGTGTTGTGTTCCTGCCGGTGAGTAAGGCTGCCAGAGCTCAACGAGGGTGTGGTGTGCTGATAACGGGAGGACTTACGGAACTAACTTGTTCCGTCTATTGTCCTTTGAGTCGTCGGCAACCCGAACCCTCCTTAGAACTTGTGCACTCCTTTTTGCTGTGTACTTAACAAAGCAAAAGGGAGCGTACAAGTTTCTAATGGAGTGGCAACGCGCATGTGACACTCTTTGAGTTGCAGGCGTCCATAGGTTACGGTGACCGCTTTCCATCAGGCGGACCGTATGCTTGTTTGCCACCGACGTAGTATAAAAAAAATGTAATATGATCTGAAAGATAACCAACCTTATAGCAGAATGGGTTTAAGTTTGAAGTAAAGCAACACAAATGTTCATACCGGGATTCGAACCCGGGACCGCGGCGTAGCAGGCAGGGTCACTACCGACTAGGTCAGACTGGTCCTATACTTACTAATATACTTTACCAAAGAGGATCGAGTATTATAGAGAGGTACTGTCAAAGTAAAATGTGTAATCACAGTGCATAGACTGCCATCCCTTGACACAGGCTTAAAACTTTTGAACCTCAGCTTTGACAATTTGGCCCCTATTCTTAGCTTGATATGTGTTAAAATGTCAAATATTAATATAAGCCCATCTAGCCGAGCGTACCCCAAAGGTGTAATGCCATCTAGGCCACCGTACCTTTTTCTGTATGGTACTGAGGTACGTTTTTTTTCTTAGACTTTATCTGTCTATACGGAGTTATATGTCTTTGACTTTACTATACTTTGTAATCACATTACCTGTTTTTGTAGAAGTCCGCGATGGCGTTTAAACTGGAGCCGGTGGTGGCGCAACTGTACTGCGGGTACTGCGAGAATATCACTGCGCGCTCCACTCCGTCCCTGAAAGGAAATAGTTATTTGTTATACAAGAGTGCAAAGTTGTGTTTTAACGCCGAGTGTGGAATCCTGAGAGTTTTTCAACAGACGAGAAGTAATAGTACATTGTGCAACGAGGGGAGGAAGTTGAAGATTACTAACGAGAGTTAGTTAAGGGCCGGTTGCACCAAACCGTCTGGCACCGTTAAAGCGTTCGTTAAATTTTATTGTATGAGAAGTTCCATAGAAATCTGCTGAGTGACGATGATGTGTCTGTCAAATGTGGTTGGTGCAACTGGCCCTAAATCGCGACGGCTTGCCGGAGCGATTTAAAGACTCGAGTTTGTAATATTCATACTCCCCGAGTTACACACAATGTTTTTCATCACACTCGCAACCATTACCACTTAAAATATGTAAATAGTAGAAGTAAAAAAAATAATGAAGGTACTAGAAGTGTCATTATTCCCTTGGGAGAACGATTTTTCTATAACTCACGCTCCACCTGCGTGCAATAGCACATTTAGTTTGCGGGTGTGGTGAAAAATACATTTGCACTCGTGTAACACAAAACTATTCTCCTCACTATAGCGAGGAAATTACAACGCAAAAAACGCGTTTATCACTGCTTCCAGTAGTTTCACAGGTGGTAAAACATCTTCATCACTAGATTAACCCACTTTTATCAATTTTAAAGCAGAAAATTTGCCTCTATTCAAGGTCAAATTACTTTATCCACTAGTGGATAAAATGCGTTTTTACCCGCTGGTATTAAAGGATAAAAAATACGTGTTTCCGAGCTAGTGAGGGGAAAACGAATATATTCATGTATTTCACTCCAACTTAGCTAAAGAGTGAATGAATGAAGCTTTTTCACAAGAACATGGTGCATATTAGATGTTACAAAATGTTTACATAATAGTAGGGGGAAATTAGCTAAAATTACGGCATAATTAATGGAAGGTTTTTTTTAATTGAAATATGTACGTTATAGACCGAAGTTATTTTTCATCAACCCTCCCCACTCCTCCCTCCTCTGTGTCACCCCTCTACCCTCCCTTAAAGTGCCGAAAATGCGGTTTTTCTCGATTTCTGAGAAAACTGTTGAAGATACAGAAAAAGCGCGTAGGAACGAAGTAATCCTTAATAAATTTACTACAAATCATTCATTAACACTTTGGTTCTAGCACTTATAGTTTACGCGTGATCCGTTACGAAAGTTGGTCCTTTGCTGCAATTTTCTTTAGTGAATGTTAAGTTTTCGCCCAAAATGCATACGAAATCGTCGAAATTTGTTTCATATAACTAAAATATTGTAACTCATGACTAAAATAAAATTAAGGGGGAAAAATCACTACCATGGGTGGAATTTCCAATATGTCTTGGAATTCCAGTAACTATTTAAGACGTAATATTTTCACGGTAGTAGTTGCTAGGAGTACCATTGATCTATATAGTATATCTATGACTGGGCATGAGCTTTTGGTAGCTGTTGGTAGAGCCCTGGAGTATCAATCCAGTAGCCGTGAGTTCAAGTCCCACCCATGGTAGTGATTTTTCCCCCTGAAATTCATTTTCAGTTTATAATATTTTAGTAATATCAAACAGATTTCGTAAGCAATTTGGGAGAAAACTTAACGTTCACTAAAGAAAATTGCAGCAAAGGACCAACTTTCGTGATGGATCACGCGAAACCTATAAGTGCTAGAACCAAAGTGTCAATGAACGATTTGTAGTAAATTTATCAAGGATTACGTTTTTCCTACACGCTTTTTCTGTATCTACAACGGTTTTGTCAGAAATCGCGAAAAACCGCATTTTCGGCTATTTAAGGGGGGTAAGAGGGGTGACGCAGAGGGGGGAGGGATGGGGAGGGTTGATGAAAAATAACTTCGGCCTGTAATGCACATACCCCAATCAAAAAAAATCTTCCATTAATTATGCCAACATTTTCATACATAACTTTCCAGAAGCAACGGACTATAAGGCATGTGGAAATTTGCGAGATGATCGCCCTCAGTCAGCTTCAAAATAGTTCTAGAGTTTTATTTTTCTTTATCTTATCCAAAAGAAAATGCGATAAGCTAACCACAAAATTAAAATTCTGGGCCACCAGTGGGCCTTGCCGTTTTTTCTTTCGTGTATGATATCTATTTCAATTTATAATTTATATATAGTAGTGTGACTACTTGAAAAAGAACAAGTCAAAAAATATTAAGCAAAATAACTTGATTTGTTGCCTAGTTGTAACAATAAATATACTTATATCTCGTGAAAGCCGAGAAGGACAAGTCCAGTAAGTACCTAGACTTGGCTCACGAGATAACCGCCATGTGGGATGTTGATTCAACGATCACTGTTCCGATAGTCGTTTCAGCGAACGGTCTCATAGCGAAGAGTCTCGACCAACATCTTAAGAGACTCTCGCTAGGTGGCTGGGTCAAGGGCCAGATGCAGAAGGCGGTGATCTTGGACACGGCGCGTATAGTCCGACGGTTCCTCTCTCTGCAGCCCTAACCACCGGCAGCTTGGGCCCTGCCCCGCTGCTGGCGGCACCCTGGGTTAGGTTTTTTATAATGTGTTTATATGTTTTATATTGTTTTGTAAGTGGTTTTGTATTTTACTTTTATACTCATATTGTAAAAAACCTAGCTTAAGAGAAAAGATAAATAAAGGAAATAATAATATACTTAAATACAAGGACTCACTTCTCCAGCTGCGTGAAGGTGTCGGCCGTGAATGGCGGCACGTATCGGAACGCCACGTAATGCTTGTGCGGGGCCGTTTCTGGAGATAACTCGTCCAGTCTCTTCGTGAGCAGCTCACCTGCAAATATACATGCTGTTTTTATTGAATTCCTTTAACTTTAACTGATGGTTCTTTACACTAAATACAATTAATTTCTCTAAGAAACTAGCGTCTTAACTATTAAGGTTATCGAGTTATTAAAAAAATAAAAATAATTACTGAACACGTCTGTGACAGCCATTACCACTTCCTAATGTTATTTGTTGTGACATGTGCCGTCAATCACTTGACACTAACTTGAATGTTATCCTTAAGGCTCCCTCACACTGATTAATTCATTTATTATGTACGAAAACGATGATTTTTTTTTTTGCGAATTTAACTAAAAGTCATGTACAGGATGTTTTTATACTACGTCGTTGGCAAACAAGCATACGGTCTGCCTGATGGAATAGCGGTCACCTAACCTATGGACGGCTGCAACTCAAGGTTCCTGATAATGAACTTAACGTGTCGATTTTAACGGAAAACAAAAAAGATAGTAAGTGGGAAGGATAGTTTGCTTTTCTTAGTAAATCACCTTTTTGTTTTCTCTCTGCACCATTTGTATTGAATCTCTGTTTGGCCCTATGTTTGACTGGTAGAGAATGCCTTTTGGCATTAAGTCCGCCATTTGTACATTTTTGTATATTTTGTGCAATAAAGTTTAAATAAATAAATAAAAAAACACAGTGTATAATCATATTTAGCTATTTCCTCCTTAACGTTTCCTCAGTACATTTTGTATAGGAAGGACGTAAGACGCGCCCCCTGGCGGCGCGGCGCGCGCCAAGCGTCGCGTCGCCTGGGGCGCGCCAAGCGACGTCCCTTGCGTGTTCCTTGCGCGTCCTTCCTGTACAAAATGTACTGAGGCAATAATCGATGGAATCAGGCGTTACCTTGCGGAAATCCTGAGGATACCTCGTAGAGAGGCGAAACACGTGTCGAGTTTTGTATTTTTGGTGGTGGGTTGTTGTATTTATTTGCGTATTTATTTGTATTTTTGCGGTGGGAGGGTGGGAAAATTAATTGCATGTAAAAAATACGCAAGTAATTATAACAGGTTAGCACTGATTGACTTGCACGTTATCTATTTGCGGATTAGCAAAGGAAAGTTCTAGTTTACGATGTACTGAGGAGACGTTTTTAAATTACATTCAGGCGGCGTCGCGCTGACGTCCGTCCCGCGTCGGCGGACATACGTCTCTTGAGTGTGGACGGTCCCTAATACTGTACCTTGTGTCAACCTGTGTATACACCGTGTTTCACTTAACACTAAAAACCTGAAAACTGTTTGTTCAGAATCGAGAGTAGAATCGATTGAGCTATATCTTGATGGGGGTAATATTTTTTGTTTTAATTTGTATTATTAGTTATTGTTTACGTGCCCATTCTACAAATTCGTAATACAACATTGTGCATATCATATTGTGAAAGGTTGCATACCTTTTTCAGTATTTAAGGGTATTAATACTGGCTGGTTACTTGGACGATTATTTTTTCCGCTACGAGATAGACGTTGTGCGTCAGTTTAATTTTAAAGTTTATCATAAGTCATAACAAATTGAACTCGTACCTAATTACAACCTTGTCATTTTGAATGTTAGGTTTAAATTTGCTTACTGCGTCACCTGTCCAATTTGAAGTTTACTGTGACACAGGTTAAAGTGCTTTACAGTGACATAGCTGTCTATTGGAAACCTTATGTCGTTGCAGTAACATACACAATTAAACAGTTTGAAGGTTTATGATGGTAGCTAGCAATTATTTTATTGAGTGTAGAGTTAAAAGCCGAGTAGAGCTGCACAGAAAATTAAAAATTCAATTTAAAAAAATAATAATCATCAGATTAAAAAATGAACATTGTAGATACGTTTAAAAAATAAAAATCTGTTGGGGTGTCTGAGGTTTTGAGTAATACCGGAAACACGGTGTATACCTTGTGTGTTTGTCCACTTAAGTATAGGCGAGCCGCCCCCAATCTCGCTGTATTTCTTCTGCACTTCTTCCGTCCGTCGCTTGGCTATCCAGGGGCCCAGCCTGCTCTGCACTGGAAGCTGGATCATATCCCGGTCTGTCATGATGCGGAGGAGGTAGCCACCCACCTATTAATAGTAATGTTAACAAATAACAAAACATTTATTTTCCAAATCTACATTCCATAAGCTTAGCTTAAGTAATAATAGAAAAAAAAATAGGAATATACAAGAGCTTCTAGAACAAACAGTAGCCCTCACACTAGGTCTAGCCTGTATCGTGAGGACTGGAGCTTTGATCCTATGAGTAACCAACTAGGTGTGGAGAATACAGATCTGATAATTCTACAGGGACTACAGGCAGTTTTGTAACAATATTTAGCAAATACATTGTTTATGTTTTGGTTTTCTTTTACATTTAACTACTCTGTCATAAGATTCGGCAGATTCTATTAGACACATTCAGCACATTCCCTGTTAGTATTTATTTTAGCAAATACATTGCTTCATGTTGATCACATTGACAACATAGTAGTGAATGTAGCGATTATGTACTGCAGTGGTTTACTGTCAACAATTTACTTCTTAATTCTAAGAAAACCAAATGTATTCGATTTTCTCTGCCGAATGTTAAACCAATCGATACAAAAATACTTTTGAATGATGAATGCTTAGAGATGGTAGATACAACACTGTTTCTTGGTTTAACATTGGACAAAAATCTACAATGGAGTCCTCATATAAAGAAACTAGCAAGCAAATTAAGTTCAGCCGCATACGCCGTTAGGAGAATCAGGCAACTGACTAATGTTGAGACAGCTCGCCTAGTGTATCATAGTTATTTTCACAGTGTAATGTCATACGGTATTCTGGTTTGGGGCAAAGCAGCTGACATACAGACTATCTTTGTATTACAAAAGAGAGCCATTCGTTCTATTTACAACTTAGGAACACGTGAATCAGTAAGAGAACTCTTCAAAGAAATTAATATCTTAACTGTAGCTTCCCAATACATTTATGATAGTATAATTTATGTTGTTAAGAATTTAGACTGTTTCACTAAGAATTCTGATATCCATAATTATAACACTAGAAACAAAAATAAGCTTGCCATAAAGAAGTTTCGTGTCCGTAAAGTACAGAAGTCATTTGTTGGGCAATGCATTCATTTTTATAATAAGTTACCTGACACTGCTTTGAGATTACCCCTCCCAGCCCTTAAGAACTACTTAAAAAAAACATTGATGTTAAAGGCTTATTACAGAGTCGAGGACTATTTGACAGACAAACATGCATGGCCCGAACCAGAAACTACAAAAAACGAATAGCAATTAAAATAATTGTATTATGTATAGAGGACACAGTTCAGATAAGAAAGCACATCAAATATTTTATATTTTATGTTGTGTAGGTAAATTACATATTTAATGATATTGAGATTCATATTATCTTTTTCTTCTGTGACAATTTGATATGTTTTCTCTGAAGAAGAACGACGTATTATTAAGCAATAATATAATTTATTGAAATTAATTTCCATAGAGTACCTAGTCTGTTCATATTCTTTGATGAATACTTTTGCATGTTAAATTGTATCTTGTTATTTAATGCATGTTAATTATAAGATGTAATGTTTTGAAAAGAAGTTGCCCGCCGAGTTTCTTGCCGGTCCCATAGTGGATACCCCCCACCCAACTGAGGGGGGACTGAAATCTTCTCGAGGCTGAGGCGTAGGGTTAGAGCCGGCGTAGCTTTATTTGACGTTCATATGCGCATTGTAATATGCCTACTTGAAAAATAAATATTTCATTTCATTTCATATTTCATTTCATTTCATTTCATTAGTTATTAATGTGACTGGGGCATAATGAGTGGCATTGAGGGTTGTTTTATGAAACAAGCCAAAAACCAAGTTTCACAAAAGAGGTAAAATCAACCAGTATTTATTAACAACTTCACTTCTAAACCATTTCATATTTGAAACAAAACATATGACTAATTGATGAACTACAATTGCAAATATGATTCTTTCTTCTAAACAGAACATTCTAAATTTTAATGTTATTAAAGTATTGGTTGCCAATACCTTAATGTTCATTAAAATGCACTTGCAACTACAGATTTCTTATACATATAGAATTACCTGATCTGTGGTCTCTGGGCCACCCATATTTAACATTACTATGGCAGTCTTGGGTTTCACACTTGTTGACATCCTCCGTGCCAGAGCTGTGCTTTTACCTGAAATTAAGTAAATAAGTATCATTCGACATTCTTACTTTTAGCAGGGAGCACACAGCTTTTTTGTAGCTATTACAAAAACACACATAAATAAAAAAAATGTACAAATGGCGGACTTAATGCCTAATGGCATTCTCTACCAGTCAACCATCGGGCCAAAGAGAGACAAGTAAAAATGGTGCAAAGAGAATGAAAAATAACAGATTAGAATTAATCGAAAACAGCTGAAGTACAATACAAAATAGTGATAAAATACATAAATAAAAATATTATACATATATGTATACTTAATAAACTTATTATATAACTTTATTAACAGTGATCGGAACTATGGGAGCAAAACTATAACAAAACCTTAGAGCTGACAAAATTTAAAAAAAAACCAAGATTATTATTTTCAGATCAGTGTTAAATTTGATTGGCTAAATCCAAGATTTACAATACTTTACTACAAGGATATTAATATTTTCAAGGCTGTAAGCACTATAATGTCCACTTAGCAAGTTTTGTTAAAGTTTTGCTCCCATAGTTCCGATCACTGGTTATTAATCAACAGAAAAAAGTCTGAAAACTTGGCTATCTATCATGTTTACTGAGATACAGGCACAAAAGACGGATAGCTAAGATTTACTATGAATATTCCGCTTGTAGATAAGCGATAACTATTAGTACACATATACATTTTCTAGTCACTTATCCGGCATTTCTGTTTCGTAGTATTCATAAAATATAATATGTTCATAAAAAAAACTGCGTGTCCCTAGTATTTACACAAATGAAAATAATGTGATAATGAAACGAAAATGTCTTAACATTCTGCTTTCCGACTTACAAATTGAAGAAATCATTCTGTTTTCTTCCGGCTGCAAACTGTGTAAAAGGCACGGTAAAGAAATAAAATGTACGTAATATTTTGAGATTAACTAAAATTTCGCTTTAAAATCATTCATTGATTCTATGAAATGCTAATTTTCATTAATAAGTGATAAATAAAAATGTGAAATTTCACTTCATTGCTTTAGTAGACCTAAATACTTGAAACTTGAATGAGTGAAGTGAATGTCGTGAACGATTGACGAATGATTAAAACATATTGTCATGTCATAATGACGTTTGATTATTTACGTAAATGTGACGTAAATATATAATAGATTTATTTGAAATTTTCTTACTTATATAGAATGTAATTCTAATAATTCAGTTAAGAATAAATCTCAAGTTACCTAACGTAACATTTCCGAAGTATTTTTTAATATGGCAATAAAAAATTGTTACAAAACCATTCTTTCAATCACTCACTCACGGGTGCAATATTTATGACAGTCGACGTCAAAGTGTTATTTTTGTGATTTGTGAAGATAAAATTGTAACTTTTCGGTGTTAACATAAATATCCTAAATTTAGGATCCAATTAAAATGTCCTGCCGCAACGCTTCTCACGCTGGTAGCTGGTATACGGAGAATGGTATGTCACATTTCAGTAAATTGAATGTTGATTTTGGGACTCCTAACAATAAAATTATATTCTAAATCATTGCTGTTTTTTATAATGAGCATTGTATATCCTTATTTACTACATTCATAGTGTTTTTATTACTGTATTGTTCATTTCATACAAGTTTTTTTGTCCTAATGACTACGTAAGTCAAAAGTTCAGTGACCTTTTGTAATGATTTGTCTCTTTGTTCATTACGAGACAAAAGTATTTCTATACCAATATAAATAATTTTTCTTTGTTTTTTGGATTGTATTCTTGCGTAGAACGAGAATTATTAACAAAATTTATATAAATTGGAATTATATTGTTCGCTTGTCTGACTTCCGTTAAACTTTGCGTTCAGAAATGTGTCTTCTTTGTTGATGTAGCACGCTACAATTATTTTATATTTTTTGCTATTAAAAATACAAAATAATTTATAAAATAAGTTTAAGTTAGTAATTTATTAATTCTGTACGTATATTCCTTTTCTTTTAAGCGCTCCTCAACTTCTTTATTTAAAAAACTACATGAACTATGATTAAACATTTCCGAACGAACCGGAAACGTCGGTTGCCATGACACTATTCAAACGAACGTCATTTTCTCGTAAACAAACGACCATTACACTCCCTTTTTCTTAAAAAAACCTCAATATGTCTGAAAAATCGAAATTGGTGTCATCAACGGCCCCCAAAACGTACAAAAGTCGTCCGTCGACTGTCGGGCCGCCGCCAACCATGCGCCGTGCTCCGTCGACGGTAATTAAAGATCGCAACACACGTCCGACGAAATTCAACAAAAATGCTACTTTGGTATACGACGCAGACTTGACTATTCGTCCTGAGGTGTCCATGCCTGATTTTGAGAGTGAGAACAAGCAAGTAGCGTACGGGAAGTTTCTACGTCTAATGTTGGAGGACTGTTTGTTGGAGGAGAAAATTGAGAGAGAAGAAACGGAAGTGGATAAACAAATGGCGTTGCTTGCGGACAGGTTTCAGAAGACAATGTCGCAGTTGGACAAGACTAATCGGAGGCTGAAGGACATATCCTTCGTCCAGGAGCAGGAGAGGTGAGTCCCTGTACCTAAGTCACATATCGGACACTGGCGATCAAACATATGAAAGAGGCGCGTTCCTACGCACACATTCTAAGCTCGTGTACATGAACGCGTACCATGCTTGTATGAGTGAGATATGACAGGTCGACTGTTCGCGTTTTTGACAGGCGGTAACTGTAAGGTAACCGAGAGGGGGTGGGCGGCACTTTCAGCGGGGAGCGGGAGTGGCCATACTGTATGATAGTACTCTTTATTATACTGTGCCTAAGTAGCTATTTTCATGTGTTTTGTGCTCTACACACATACGCTTCTACTAGAGAAGTGTCCTCATGGTTTCAGTGCAAAAATAATGTCTATCTGAGACTCTGAAGCTGCTTTCTAAGGTCTGGTGCAGATAGAGTCTATTTCTCCCCATTCATTATGCCCGAGTACATATACATACTATTCGAGTTCTTTCCCTATACATATACCTTATTCTTTTATACAATTAGTTTTATATGATACTTTTCTTGAAACTGAGCTTAGGATAATATGTGTAAGATGCATTAGGGTAATTCCGAAAGGGGAATCTTGATATGATGGAAAAAATGATTATTTTATGCGACTTTCGTAATTACCATAATGCACCTTACTGTGTTTTGTCCATGAATACATAAAATGTTACTTTTTTCAAAATATACATTTCTTTCAGACTAATCCAAATGCGCCACGAAGACAATGCTAAAATTTTTGAAGCAACAGCAAACAGTACTGCTCCGGAGATCCTAACAAGCCTGTCCAATACCGAGCAAGCTCACCTTGACAAGCTCGTCACAAAGAACGTTGATTTCGGCTACGACAAGAACAGCGGTTACAAACAGCTCCTAGACGCCGTACAAGATGCCATCGGAGGCCTAGAGGAAATCAAAAAGCATTCAAACTTAGATATGAATAAATTCAAAGAATATGAGAATGCGAAAACGTTGTCGGAGCAAATGGAGTTGAGCAAAATGGATCTAGAGATGTTGAAGACGGAGTTCGAGGTGAAGTTTCCAAAGTTTAGCGAGAAGTTGCTGAAGGAGGCTTCGGAGAAGTTTGCCAAGATGGTGGAGGATGGGGAGGAGTGAATTTTTGTTTATTCATAGATGTTGTGTTGAATGTTAATTAAAATATGCAGTGTAGTCGAGTGTTTTGTTATCTGTATGTTTGTCGAAGTGTTGAGAGCTCTGACCACCACCGCCATCATTTTCACCAGTGGAGTAGGGACTTACTTTTCTTAATTCTTACCAATAATAATAATAAAATACATAAAAGCAAATATAAGGTTTTTATGAAAGTATATTATTATATTCTGTAACTTAAATGTATGGCTATTTTTATACTGTGTAAAATATATTTTGCTTGTTGAATGAAAACTTATTCATTTTTATTGTTCCCTTACTTTATGTATTCAGGTAATTGTAGAGAATTTGTATGTTTAATCAATTTGTTCCAATGTCGTTTCGTTTCTACCGCTTAAGTATTTGCCAACAGTGGTACTGAAACTTGAGTAGTACCTATCACGTGTTCTGTCTACCTCTTTATGGGATACTGGCGTGATTACTAGTATATGTACATATGTAGTTCCAAATTTTTGACAATCAGCGCCACACCCTGAAGCACATATCTAAGGCATGTATCCAATACTAAAAAAAAAAAACATTCAGTCGAATTGAGAACCTCCTCCTTTTTTGAAGTCGGTTAAAAAGCGAACCGAACACTTGGCATTGGCACCGTGACAGAGCGGCGCTGATTGTCACAAATACACCTGGCCCCGTAGCCGAATGGCATTTCTCCGACGCCAAACGAAAGCGATACGCCGCTGGCTCTGTCGCGCCAATACGCAAGCGCGATAGAGATAGATATCTACTAGCGCTTCGTTTCGTGAGCGTTTCGTGAGCGATTGTGCCATTCGGCTAGCCACCCTGATCTTATGGTGTGCGTGTGGATTGAGTGAGCACCTTCCAAAAATAAAAAAAAATATGCTGATCATTTAGTAAAAGTTCTAAAACAATTGTAAAACGAATCTCTGAATTTGTAAAATATTATCAAAATTGAACGAAACTCCCCAATCTCAATATGACAATGTGAAGGCGGGGAAAATCAGGAGCCGACACAGTGTGGTCACCCTACTTGATACATTTGTATGAGAAAAGTTATGTCTGAATATCTTTAAAACCAGACAACGAATATAAAATATTAGATGGTGGATATTTAGTAAAAAATTTTACTAAATGTTGAAGTACTTTTGAGTGTCTGTGGTGCTACAAATCTTAAGATATTTACATTTTTAACTTTCTCAAAACGTGTGGACTGAGTGAGCACTTACAAAAATTTATTATAAAAAAACCTGACACGTTAGTGGTTCGTTTTGTATTTTACAAATTCCCATTTCACTTTTACTAAACTATACACATATAATAGCGCTCTAAATCTTATGTTTTTCATCAAAATTCGGCTTTTCAAAAGTGTGAGGATTGAGTGAGCATAAGAAACTATTTGTAAAAAATTAAATACGTCACTAGGTAATCTAAAATTTATAGAGGTAGGTTGGCATATTTTTTACTAAATGTTAGTATATAAATATTATATGTTAAATGAATACATTCACTGTTTTCGTTGGTAGTTTGTGAGAACTGAGTGAGCACATGTTAATGACTGTATCTTTTGATTTATCTTTTTACAAATTCAGAGATTCGTTTTACAATTGTTTTAGAACTTTTACTAAATGATCAGCATATTTTTTTTTATTTTCGGAAGGTGCTCACTCAATCCACACGCACACGATCTTATGGACATGTCCAACATTAAAACGTTTGACATCAAGAACCTGGTAGTCGGTACTCGTAAACTTTGTCAAGCGGATGGTTATAGACAACCTCAATGGGACAACCTCCAATTTATGTAGTGCGCTATTTTTTGCGTTGCGGCTGCCGTTGGAACTAGTTTGACACTAAAATTGAACATGGAAAAGCTGATAAAATGAGGGCAGCACGTAGTGTACAAATGCCGTTCTTTTACAGGAAACGAGCTGTCGCGGCAGCTGGACCTCTGGCTGTCCAAAGCGGACCTCAGCCACGGCCCCGCCAGGGCCATTATTGCCCCGTAAGTTACTATCTATCCTACCTAGGATTGCCCAATATTTTAGAAAAAATACGCTTCTGGTGATATGACTCGAAACCAGAATCTCTGCAAACTATTAAGCCCATCAATTTATTAAGCTAAGTTTTCACTTAGGCAGCGTCCCCACTTAGGCGTCGCGTGTCTCGCGGCGCGCAACGGACGTCTCCGCCACGCCGCCTGAATGTAATTCAAAAAACCTCTCCTCAGTACATTTTGTATAGGAAGGACGTAAGACGCGCCCCGCGTTACATTCAGGCGGCGTGGCGGAGACGTCCGTTGCGCGCCGCAAGACATGCGTCTTATGAGTGTGGATGGTCCCTTAGTGTTCTGAACAGCTGCAAACGCGCAAATGAAAACACTTGACTTCCATTTCCATACTTTTATCGGTGCACTAACTGTGCTCAGAACTGTGTGTACCCGAATGCACATACGCTCAAGATAATTATCTCCTTCGTAGCCAAGGCTCGGAACCGGTTTATTGTTTACCGGTTAAAACCGGTTTATTTCGATCTTACTCCGAACTTTGTAAAGAACGCGAACGTTATGAGCACTTTATTTTAACCGAAATAAACCGGTTTATTCGACGTTCACGCAGCGACTCTTTTGTTTGGTTAAAACAGAATATTACCTATAATGCTGCGGAATAAACCGGTTTATTTCGTTCTATACCGGTTAATCGAACGAAACCTTTATGAGAGCGTTCCCCTAAAAACCGGTTAAAAAATAGCGGTTTTTCGAGCGAAAACGAAATTTAAAGGTTTTGCCGCAAGTACATGATAACGGTTTGAAAATTTAACCGGTATCCGAGCCCTGATCGTAGCCATCTTTCTTTCGTTTGCATGGTGTTGCAGAAATGCCATTCGGCTACGGGGCCTGTTCAGAAAACTAAGTGAAAACGCAGTTCTTTATGTAATTATGCTATTTTGCTCTCTTGTCATACAATCTAGTATTGTCTATTTGCAGTCACGCGGGCTACTCATACTGTGGCGCCTGCGCCGCGTTCGCGTACCGACAAGTCAGCCCTGTTGTGGTGTAAGTATTATTCATTAGCTATATCTAGTGTGCGGCCTGAGTGCGCGCTCATATCGGGCGTGTAGCGGCACATCTCGGACACTGGCGATCAAATATATGAAAGAGGCGCGTTCCTAGCACACAGTCTAAGCTCGTGTAGGTGAACGCGTACCATGCTTGTATGAGTGAAATATGACAGGTCGACTGTTCGCGTTTTTGACAGGCGGTAACTGTGAGGTAACCGAGAGGGGGTGGCGGCGCTTTCAGCGGGGAGCGGGAGTGGCCATACTTTTTTTTTTTTTTTTTTTTTAAATTTATTTAGGCAACAAACAGTCATACAAACAATGATGTGGAAATACATGATGTGTTAATAGACCTTGAGTGCCCTAACTTAAACTAATTATATTCTTATCTAAAATATAAGCTATTTTAGGAGCGGTTAGCGGGTTGTAGGTATTTTAAGCATTAAACTCAGACATACCTACGTGCAAACAAGAATTAAATAAATTATTTTACATAAGTTTATACAACGCTGAAACCTGATTTTTAACTATAAAATTATTATTTTTCGAACAGTTTCTAATTGTTCATTGATTTTACTTTAAGTTAATGATTACTTGTTTCTTAAAACTATTACATGTTTTATAGGAAAAAAGATCAATATGAGACATATTTGTATTATAGTAATTGAGACAACGGTTGAAGTAAGAATTTGAACAAAATTTTGTACGAGAGAAAGGAATAGCAAATAATTTCTTATGGCGTGCAGTGCGTTGAGGTATCTTGAATAATAACCTACCAAGAAGTGAGGGGAGTCAATATAGCTATTAATGATTTTAAAAAGAAACATTATATCAAACTGTGTTCGTCGATTTTCAAGCGTCAGTAATTTATAGTGAGAAAGGCTGTGTTTATATGAGTTCCGGCTCCGTCCCATTCGGAAGTCGATAGATTTAACAAATTTCTTTTGTACACGTTCTATCCTATTGATATGACACCTAAAGAAAGGGCTCCAAATGATACACGCAAAATCTAGTATACTGTACGATAGTACTCTTTATTATACTGTGGTAGCGCGGCGTGCATGTCAAACAGTTGAAGCTCATACAGGTGTCCTGAGTCCTGCACGCTTAGGGTGGCAAATTAAAAAAAAAAATGTTTTTTTTTTCAGAATTATGATTTTTTTTTCTAAATATTTTTTTTTTAAGATGAACAAATAATACGACAATAAAGGTTTTTCGTGATTTGTAACATTTCAATAAAAATAAAGTATATTTTAATTCGATAAACATTCAGTATGCAAACGTTTATTGGGGAATCCCCGATGCGGCGTGGAGCGTGGAGAGGGGGTGGTGTTGCCAACAGTAAATAGCGACAACTACTAACTACACATTGTGTAAATGTTAGTTTTATAAAACCAGAAATTAAAGTTATTAAATTAAAGTGTGATACTATACAGCACGACCACGGATGATTTTATTAATTCTGATGCGGTACAAATTCACGAAAAAAAATGTACTTTTTTGTACTGACGTTTAAAAAAAATGTACCCTTATGATTTTAGAGTTTCGACATAGGGCCCGTGGTCGTGCTAGGTAGGTGCTCCCTAGCACGACCACACTATATTTAATGAGATTTTAAATTTCTGTTGCAGTACAAATTCACGAAAAAAAATGTACTTTTTTGTACTTACCTTTTAAAAAAAAATACCCTCAGGGTTTCGGAGTTTTGACATGGGGTGTGGTCGTGCTAGATAGGTGGTACTTCCTGGCACGCCTGTCAAAACTCCGAAACCATGAGGGTATTTTTTTTAAAAGGTAAGTACAAAAAAGTACATTTTTTTTCGTGAATTTGTACCGCATCAGAATTAATAAAATCATCCGTGGTCGTGCTGTATAGTATCACACAAATTAAATTCGTTTAAAAGTTAACATAAAGTCTAAAAAACCGTATAAAAGTATTAACTATTTTGCAAATTTGGAAATTTCGTCCTTTAGAAAAAAACATACTCCAGAAAAAAAACTGTTTTTTTACGGCTTTTTTTCATGTTTTTTTGCAACCCTATGGCCCGCTCTGAGCGTCCACGAGGGCCTTACACTTCGGTACTCTTGTGTTCCTAGTGTTCTTACAAGGGTGTCCCATAAATGACATATCACACAAGCGCGGATCCAGCTTCGTGCCCAGGGGGGGGGTCACGTGGTAAAGGCCCGGGGCCCCAGGGGGGGGTCACGTGGTCTATTTGTATGGCCAACTTAGGCTCCAGGGGGGGGTCATGACCCCCATGCCCCCCCCCCTGATCCGCGCATGATATCACATTTGACACTGGAGGTATTAGACTAAGAGGCACCAAACTTAACATGACCTCAGTAAAGGTTGCACGGCTTTCAAGTTATTGAAGTGAAACTTCTGATGCGACTTCCAACTGACAGCGTTAAACGTCTAACGCTCAAGTGTTGCCAACTCGAATTTTGAAATACCCCTTCCTTTTTTCATTTCCACAGTTGCACTGTGAAATTTTTTTTATATACTACGTCGGTGTCAAACAAGCGTACGTCCCGCCTGATGGAAAGCGGTCACCGTAACCTATGGACGCCTGCAACTCAAAGAGTGTCACATGCGCGTTGCCATCCCATTAGAAACTTGTACATTCCCTTTTGCTCTGTTAAATACACAGTAAAAAGGAGTATACACGTTCCAAGGAGGGTTCGGGATGCCGACGACCGAAGGACAATATATGGAATAAGTCAGTTCCGTAAGTCCTCCCGTCATCAGCACACCGCACCCTCGTTGAGCTCTGGCAGCCTTACTCACCGGCAGGAACACAACACTATGAGTAGGGTCTAGTGCTATTTGTCTGAGATTCCACGAACTATTTTTTTGGCAAGTTTTTTTATGAATTTTTACCGTTTTTTTTAAACAGCACGCCGCTGTGGCCTTGTTGGCCAATGCGAAATGTTAAAGAGCACCTTACCTTCCAGCAAGCGCATCTTCATCCTGGGCCCCTCCCACCACGTGCGGTTGGGGGGCTGCGCGCTCTCCTCGCTCGACAAGTACCAGACCCCCCTCTACGATCTCACCATAGACAAACAGAGTGAGTGAACATCTTACATTACATTATAGTTCTGTTCAATGGCCTTTCGCCGACCGTAGCTTGAGAAAATTATAGTATTTGTTTTACAAGGAGGCAAAGTCGTTGTTTAACCGCTCGTGCCAATATTGATACCCGAGCAAGCGAAAGATTCCAATATTGAACCGCGAGCGTAGCGAGTGGTTCAAAAGGTGGAATCTTGAGCGTTGCGAGGGTTGAAACACTTGAAACCCCAAGGCACGAAGGTGAAACAAACTTTGCCGCCGAGTGAAACACAACATTTTTCACCACACCAACACGAACAAAATACAGGCTATAAAACATCGTACTAAATTAAATCTATCAATTTATTCAATATTTATGATTCAAAATCATCATTTATAGGTAAACTAGCTTCTACCCGCGGCTTCGCTCGCGTTAAATCCAAAAATTCGGCATGCTCCATACAAAATTCCACCCCCCATTTTAGGGAAGTGGGGTGTTAGAAAGAGACAAAAAGTAGCCTATGTCACTCTCCGTCCCTTCAACTATCTCCACTTGAAAAATCACGTCAATTCGTCGTTCCGTTTTGCCGTGAAAGACGGACAAACAAACAGACACACACACTTTCCCATTTATAATATTAGTATGGATTCTACCAGTCAACTCAAGATGTCAAGTTAAAATTTGTATGAAATTACTTTGCACTCTTGTGGATAAAATGCAATTTTGCTATCTGTTTTCGAATAGCAAAGTAAGCCTTTATCAGTTGGTGTGGTGAAATGAAATGAAATATTTATTTTCCAAGTAGGCATATTACAATGAACGTCGAATAAAGCTGAAATAATTATTTGGTCTGGTGAAATAGTTATTTGTTATACAAGGGGGCAAAGTTGTATTTAACGCCGAGTGTGGAATTGAAAAACGAGCAAGTGAAAGGATTCTATAGTTGAACCACGAGCGAAGCGAGTGGTTCGAGAATAGAATCCTGAACTTGCGAGTTTTTTAACACACGAGAAGTAAAATACATTTGCACCCGAGTGTAACACAAAACTTTTCCCCTCACTATAGCGAGGAAACTACAACGCAAAAAATGCGTTTATCACTGCTTCCAGTAGTTCCACAGGTGGTAAATCATCTTTATTACTAGATTCACCTACTTTTATCAATTTTAAAGCAGTTAATTTGACTTTATTCAAGGTCAAATTACTTTACCCACTGGTGGATAAAACGTTTTTACCCGCTGGTATTAAAAGACAAAAGACGTGTTTCCGAGCTGGTGAGGGGGAAATAATATTTGAAATGTGAATATGTTGTCCAGTTTACACGGAGCTGGAAGCGACGCGGCAGTTCGAGTGGATGGACGTACAGACAGACGAGGACGAGCACTCTATAGAGATGCACCTGCCCTACATCGCCAAAGTCATGGAGGAGTAAGTAGAGATCATAGAGGAATACGTAAGGGAAGAGTTGTCACCCCATACATCAGGAAATGTGGGTTATTTGTATAGGCATAGTTAAGTGACATCTTCTAGCGACAATCACGCGTCAAATAACGTAAATTACCAGTACTGCTACTTGTCAATAGATGTCGCGACGAACGAAAAGTGTAATGCTCACCAATTTTTTGTAATATAAGTTGTAAACTGTTCTAATATTAGATTTTTGGCAGATGAGACACAGTTGCCACCTAGTATCGAGTAGTGGTTGTCGCTAGATGTCACTGTAATTATGCCTATACAAATAACCCGCATTTACTGATGTAGTACCCATAGAGTTACAACTCTTCCCATACTTATTCCAAATTTAACCTAAACTAACCTGTATAGATAGATGAAAACCCTAAAAAAATATTATTTATTATTATTAAGAGCCCGTGTTGTCCCACTGTTGGGCAAAGGCCTCCCTCAAATCCCTCCACGCATCCCTATCCCCTGAAGTCTCCCACCAGTCCTCGTCAAAGGCGTCAAGCTCGTCGCGCCATCTCTGGCGAGGTCTACCGCGACGCCTTACAATTTGTGGTACCCAACGTGGGGCTATCTTGGCCCACAGGGCATCCGGCATCCGGCAGATGTGTCCCGCCCAGTCCCATTTAAGCTTGGCAGCAGTTGCAGCTACGTCCGTTAATCCCGTTCTGGAGCGCAGTATTGTATTTCTAATGCGATCGGTTAATTTCACGCTCAAAATACTGCGCTCCATGGCCCGCTGACAAATCTTGAGTTTGGATTATTTATGACTTGTTTTTTTTTTTCAGATACAAAACCGGCTTCACGATCATACCTATACTCGTAGGATCTTTAACGCCTGAAAAGGAAGCCAAGTGAGTGCCAAGACACATTTTTATTACTCTCGAAATCAACCAAAACAATAGGGAACTTGACTGTAGTGAAAATAAAATATTTTGATATTTTTTCAGACATTTTCCAAACCTTCCATTCCGTTAACGTTATACAAAATGTATGAAATATTTTTTAAGAAAAAAAAACCGCCTTCCAGCAGTTCCACTGCACCAAATGTCACTGTTCTGGACGTAAGTGCATGCTGTTCTTATAAAAATACCAAAGTCACTAAAAGTGTGCCGTTCAGATTTGAGGAGTTCCGTTCTGACCATCATCAGCAATTCCACTGCACCAAATAACACTGTTCTGGACGTAAGTGCATGCTGTTCTTATAAAAATACCAAAGTCATTATAAGTGTGCCGTTCAGATTTGAGGAGTTCCATTCTGACCATCATCAGGAGTTCCACTGCACCAAATGTCACTGTTCCGTACGTAAATGCATGCTGTTCCTTTAAAAACACAAACATCACCATATGTATGCCTTTCAGATTTGAGGAGTTCCCTCAATTTCTCCAGGATCCCATCATCAGAACTGGGTTCTGAGAAAAATGGGACCAATCTGTATGCATATACATTCAATCAAAAAAAAAAATTCAAAATCGGTCTAGTAACGACGGAGATATCGAGGAACAAACATTTAAAAAAAAAAACATACAGACGACTTGATAACCCCTTCCTTTGAGATTTGGAAGGCGGTTAAAAATGGTAACGAAATGGGAAGAAAACCTTAGGACACTTTTATCTCCAATAAGGATTGAAAGCACATACAAATTTCCAAATCCAGAAAAAGTGCGGTGGACAACTATGAAAATAACCTAACCACAAAATGAAAATTTTGAAAACACCCCCGACCGCGACATAGTAGACCGATTTTCATGAAACATGGCTAAGAACACTCCCGACTAACTCAGCTTTCAAACCAAAAAACTAAATCGAAATCGGTTCATCCGTTCGCGAGCTGCGATGCCACAGACAGACAGACACGCCAAAGTTATAACACCCCGTCGTTTTTGCGTCGGGGGTTAAAAATGGCCCAAATGAACGAATTTGTTTGCTTATAGCAAAGACATATGTAACTCCGTATAGACGGTCTAAGAAAAAAACGTACCTCAAAGCCATAGAGAAAAAGGTACGGTGGCCAAGATGGCATTACACCTTTGGGGTACGCTCAGCTAGATGGCGCTAATATTAATATTTGACATTTTAACACATATCAAGCTAAGAATATGGGCCAAATTGTCAAAACTGAGGTTCAAAAGTTTTAAGCCTGTCTCGAGAGATGGCAGTCTATGCACTGTGATTACACATTTTACTTTAACAGTAACTCTATAATACTCTATCCTCTTTGCTTGTAGATACGGCGCCATCTTAGCGCCCTACCTGGCGGACCCGCAGAACCTGTTCGTGATCTCCTCGGACTTCTGCCACTGGGGCTCTCGCTTCCGCTACACGTGGCGGGACAGCTCCCGGGGCCAGCTGTACCAGAGCATCGAGTGGCTCGACAAACAGGTCTGATATGTCTTCAAATCAAGAGTGAATCATCTTGAGGCATCTTCTGGGTGAGCTCACTCCATCGTAGGCCACGTCTTTGCCTTTGGCTAGTCTGTGGCCAAGAGTAAGCCCATTTATAATAATAATAAAATAAAATAAAACATTTGTACTCTTAAAAGGACACTGGGACTGTGGAGGATTCTCGAGAAATTCCTTTTGAGTTTGTACTTTGAATTTGTACACTGGGACTATAGCGGTTTCATTTCAGATTTAATATGATTTTGTCCTTTTAAAAGGACACTGCGATTTGGAAGGTTTCACTTTAAATTCGATTTAACTTTGTCCTTTTAAAAGTACACTGGGACTATAGAGGATATGGGAATATTCTAATAGATTTTGTATTTTGAAATAGACACTGGGACTGATGAGGTTTCTCTAAAAGTTTCTTTTGAGTTTGTAATTTTAAAAGGACACTGGGACTGGCGAGGTTTCACTAGGAATTCGTTTTGAGTTTGTACTTTTAAATGGACACCGGGACTGAGGAGGTTTCTCTAGACATTTGATTGTATTTTGTCATTTTAAAAGGACACTGCGACTTGGAAGATTTCACTTCAAATTCGATTAGGTTTTGTACTATTATATTAAAACTTAAAAGGTCACTGGGACTTAGGAGGTGTTACAGTGCGCTCACAGAGCCGTATTAGAGCGTTTTCACATTATCCGATCTGATATCGAATGTAACTCTGTCGGAAGGATTTCAAATGTAACTAACCACTAAATTACTACACAACCACACCACCACCGACAGGGTTATTAGTTAGATAACCCTCTGTACTCTGTAAATGAGTACATGGAATTGAATTTGTGATAGCATGCATTTGATTACACTGACTTCGGATTTTATTTCATTTGTTAATTTTATGGTGCTTTGTGTATTTCATTTCTGATTTTATTTCATTTGTTAATTTTATTGTGCTTTGTGTATTTCTCTTTGTAAATGACGATCCTTATTGGGAGAAACTATTAATTTTATTATTTTCAATTCATAATGTAATTTTTGACGATCATGATGAGAAGATAAACATAACTTTGGCATGTAACAAATTTATAGTGTAATTTTTATCATGAAATAAAGAAATCTAATCTAATCTAATCTAATTAAAATTTAGAAAAAACCCCCGACCGCGACATAGTAGACCGATTTTCATGAAACATGGCTAAGAACACTCCCGACTAACTCAGCTTTCAAACAAAAAAAAAACTAAATCGAAATCGGTTCATCCGTTCGGGAACTACGATGCCAAAAACAGACACACACACAGACAAACAGACAGACACACACACACAGACAGACGCGTCAAACTTCTAACACCCCGTCGTTTTTGCGTCGGGGGTTCAAAATCAAAGATGGTGGCTTAATTGTACGGGTTATCGGTCCTACATCCTATATCGGATGGGATAATGTCAAAACGCACTAACGCTTCGCTTCGATCAATGATAAATTGTTTTTTTTTTCAGGGTATGGACATAATAGAGACACTGGACCCTCGCTCGTTCACTGAGTACCTCAACAAGTATGGCAACACCATATGCGGGCGGCACCCTATAGGAGTCTTGCTACAGGTAAATATAACCTAGTTAAATGCATGATGTATTTATGTAATAACAATGTTCTCATGGAAGTTATATATATTGTATATTTTAAATGGGAATAAATGTCTTTAAACCTAAATATAGTCTGACAAGCCAGCCGAGGCCATACTGGTTCCCATAAAGACTTAAGTTATCGTTTATCCATATTTTCGTTAGTCATAATTTGATCTTTATCAGAAATACGTAACCTTTCAGGAAACCGACCATCTGTACTGAAAAAGTTTTGATGCTGGATGGTGTTGTTTTTACGCCCTAGTGCGAGAAGTGGTTCATTATATGCCAGGTCGAAACTTCGGAGGGCCATCTGTACTGAAAAACGTCGTACGATACACGTGGCAAAAAGGAAATTCGTAACTCGTGTCGATTTAAAACACTCCCTTCAGTCGGCTTTTAATTTATCGCCACTCGTTTTTAACTTCCTTCTTTTCGCACTTGTATCGTAATGTACTATTATGTGCATTTTTATGCCTTTTCTTTCTTAATAAATTTTAATTGGCAACCCTTTACAGGCGGTAGCGAAGCTGGCGAACTCCTCAAACGCGCCAAAGATGTCGCTAAAGTTCCTGAAGTACGCGCAGTCCTCTCAGTGCATGACGCCTCAGGATTCTTCCGTGTCGTACGCGAGCGCGTCACTCGTCTTCGAATAGAGTTACAACGTGTAAAAATAATAGTGGGATACCCAATACTCATGTGCCGAGGGAAACTTTCCGAAATAGGCTAGTTTCCTATACTTAAAATAAAATATTTTATGCAGTGCTCCTTTTTGCTGTGTACTTAACACAGCAAAAGGGAATGTACAAGTTTCTAATGGGGTGGCAACGCGCATGTGACACGGTTTGAGTTGCAGACGTTCATAGGTTACGGTGACCGCTTTACATCAGGCGGGTCGTATGCTTGTTTGCCACCGACGTAGTATAAAAAAAAAGTGCACGAAATAAAGCACCACATAATTAGAAAAAAAAAATGAATAGTAGTTATGTTGATTTGATACATAATTTCTATTTAATAAGTCAAAGAGAAAGATATAAAGTAAATGAATTGACCGTGATGTCACTCCGCAGTATTTTATAGTAATTCCATTATAAAAAATAATAGTAAATAAATATTGGGGACACCTTACACAGATCAATTTAGCCCCAAACTAAACAAAGCTTGTACTATGGGTGCTAAGCGACGATATGCATACTTAAATAGATTACATACTCAGGAACAAATATCTGTGCTCACCACACAAATAGATGCCCTTTCCGGGATTCGAACCCAGGACTACTACCGAGTCTACCGACTGAGCCAGTTTGCTAGCAAATAGTTTTGACAGTTCTTAAAAAGAAGCTGATTTGACTAGTAGGAAACTAGCCAATTGTGAAAGAAAAAATCTAATTTCTAGATATTTTTTTAACCACACGATTTTTCATTTTTTTTTTTGGAAAGTTTCCGCAATTGTACATCTATCTATACCAATATGCTTTGATATGGATCCACACTATGTTTGTTATATTTTATATTAAAAAAGTACGATATACAGGCTGAAATAAAAAGGACCAAACTGGAGGTTCAAACTTTGCAGTGACTTTTGAGGTCATAAATTCATAATGAACACTTTTTTCAAAAGTTCAAATTGAAGGTTTGCCAACGGGCTATTGAGCGCAGTATTCTAGGTGTGAAGAGGACCGATCGTATCCGGAACACCACGCTGCGTTCAAAAACCCGCATTGCCGATGTCGGCGAGAGGACTGCCAGGCTCAAATGGGCCATTTTTTTTTTTTCAAAGTTGTCCACCCCACTTTTTTTTTGGATTTGGAAATTTTTATGTAGTTTCCACTCAGAATCGCGAGCTCTCTTAATCCTAATAGGAGAAAAACGGTGTCCCAAGGTTTTTTCCCATTCCGTTACCATTTTTTCATACAATTTCTATGGCGGTAACGGAATGGAAGCTTCGAAAAATGTATGGAAATCTTGGGACATTTTTATTCTACTATCAGAATCGAAAGAGCTCGCGATTCTGAGTATGAATCGCGTAAAAAATACCCATGTTACAAAAAAGTGGGGTGGACAACTTTGAAAAAAAAAATAGCCCACAGGTGGGCTAGTGTAGCTACCAAGTGGATGCCACAAATAGATCGCGGACGCGGCAGGCCCAAAAGTCGATGAGATAAGATGTTTATTTGTAAAAGTCATGTACATAGGATCTTAAAATTTTACAAATAGCTTCCATGACAGCCTGTCAGGGCACACAAATTACTTATATCTAGCTTAATACTAAGTTTCAGGCCATGTAGTTAGTTAGTAATTTGGATAGGTGCCATTATGATATAATAATTTTTGGTCATAGCATAATATAATTCGAGTAATACGATTTAGGAATAAATGATTTCCATTAAATTCAAAATATATGTAAAAAAAAAACCGTTTTAGAGGAAAATTTAAGTTAAATACTAAAAGGTTTCGTCATTAAAAAAAGATGGAGGGACGACCTAGACACCTTTCTCACTAACTGGCCGGAAGAGGCACTAAACCGGGAATCATGGAGGTCAAGGGTCTCCCCTTTGCCCAGCAGTGGGACACCATTATAGGCTAGCAAAAAAATGAACACTTTTTTATGAGACCAATGCTGAAATCGCAAAAAAATTTGCTGTTTCGTCGAAATGTATGAAACAGCTATATTTTTCTGCGATTTCAGCATTGGTCCCATAATCAATTTTGTTCATTACGACCTCAAAAGTCACTATGTAAAGTTTGACCTGCCCTTTTTATTTTACCCTGTAGGTATTACAACTCATTTAAATAAATGTGTTTGACCAGAAATATATGAGTACGCGCCATGTTGCGGAATTTCATTAGAACTATTTTCTTCATACTATACTGAACTGTCACCGCATACATCAGAATAACAGCGCCCTCTTGACAATAGTCATTTATTTCTGGTCAGAGTTTAGAGTATAATAAATGGCCAAGTTCTTAACTTTTATTTATAAAAAGGGTAAGAATATGTTTGAACTCATTTCTAGACTAAGTCCCTTCTAGGTTCTAGGCCAATTATGTGTAACTAGTATAGGTAATAAGAAAGATGATTTTATATATAAGCTACCATGGTAATATATTATTTAGTGTTAGGATCTTTTTGTAACTCGATTCTTAATCATTTTTTTTTATAAAAAAACTCAAAGAGAAACAGACTAAACATGTCTAAGGCCCACTTATACCAACCACTTAACTCAGGGTTAGTGGGCTGTCAACTGTCAAATTCCATATAAAATGGTGGGTTAACCCTCCATCTTCGTTGGTGCAAGTGACACTAAATTGATTATAGATTGGTACCGTCACAAAATTGAAATGTTATAAATTATAATCTACCTCTTACATATACATATACCAACTACCTTACCTAAATTATATTAAAAGGCAGCTGTAGAATACAATATGTACAGTTGAACACTATTCGAGTCGAAAATCTTTAGTCCTCATATTCGTTGCATACAACTTGGTACCCTTTACTTAAGAACTTCACATATCTAACTTAAATAAGGCACTGGTCTCACCGCGAGCTAGTAAGCTATGAGCTATCGGCTATAAAAACGAACAAAAGATAAGCACTCCCGCGTAAATAAAAGAGACACGGCGATATTGATAGCTCACCGCTGGGCGAGTAACTATAAACATCGCCGTGTCTCTTTTATTTACACGGGAGTGATTATCTTTTGTTCGTTTTTATAGCCGATAACTCACAGTTTACTAGCTCGCGGTGGGACCAGTGCCTAAGGATGTGTAAGTAATGCCGCACAAGTAGATAGGTGTTTTTTTCACATGTGTACATATCTGTTAATTTACTTGAAAGTACAAGGAAGCAATAATCAATAGCCGGTCCACACTGACAGCCTCGCGAGGCAGCCGTCCGTGCTCGTGCGCGCACGTTTGCCTCGCCCGAGACAATTTGTCGTCAAGATGGCGGCCCTCGGTCAGCTGTTCAAATTCAAATGTGTCGCTTAACTTCAAACTTGGGTAAATCCATTCTGCTTTAATGTTGAATATATAATAGTTATTTGTTATACAAGGGGGCAAAGTTGTATTTTAACGCCGAGTGTGGAATTGAAAAACGAGCACGTGAAAGGATTCTATAGTTGAACCACGAGCGAAGCGAGTGGTTCGAGAATAGAATCCTGAACTTGCGAGTTTTTTAACACACGAGAAGTAAAATACATTTGCACCAGAGTGTAACACAAAACTTTTCCCCTCACTACAGCGAGGAAACTACAACGCAAAAAATGCGTTTATCACTGCTTCCAAGTAGTTTCACAGGTGGTAAATCATCTTTATTACTAGATTCACCTAATTTTAATTTTAAAGCAGTTAATTTGACTACATTGAAGGTCAAATTACTTTACCCACTAGTGGATAAAATGCGTTTTTACCCGCTGGTATTAAAGGACAAAACACGTGTTTCCGAGCTAGTGAGGGGAAAAAATTGTAATACGATCTGAAAGATAATCAACTGTATATCAGAATTAATTTACCCAAGTTTGAAATTAAGCAACACAAATTGTCTACCCAAAATGCATTAAATTGTGTTTGGTCTTGAACTTTTTGATGGCAGTGTATATCTTATTAATTTATTGATGTAAGGGTAAGTATCTGCGTTAGATGAAATAAATACATGTATCTATTGTATTTTTGTATAATATATGTATAAGCTTTATGGTATTCAAATGTGACGATCCGCGGAAAAAGGTACCTTTACCCGTTGGACGTCACCAATGTGTAGGTACTAATAAGTGTCGGAATAGATTGAACTTTTTTTTGTATTACTTTTTTTTTTATTAAAAATTTTCTCAGATGTATTTTGGTCTCAATAGCATTTATTTCCTAAAGCAATTCGCTTCTCAATTAAATTTAGTTTGCTAAACATGTGTTTTATTTTTCCACTATATTGTCCATTTTGCTTGCAAAAGTTTCGTGTTCAAAGTTCATATCCTATGGTCGTAATCTTAAGGTAAGGTACAGCGGGGGCAAATCCCGACTGGGGGACAATTGTAACTGAAAAAAATAGATATTTTTTCCATTATTAATTATTACACTACTGAGTTCCAAATGTATCCACTGAACACGCGTGCCATTTTTTTTTTTATACTACGTCGGTGGCAAACAAGTATACGGCCCGCCTGATGTAAAGCGGTCACCGTAACCTATGGACGCCTGCAACTCAAACAGTGTCACATGCGCGTTGCCACCCCATTAGAAACTTGTACATTCCCCTTTGCTGTGTTAAGTACACAGCAAAAAGGAGTGTACAAGTTCTAAGGAGGGTTCGGGTTGCCGACGACTCAAAGGACAATAAACGGAACAAGTTAGTTTCGTAAGTCCTCCCGTCATCAGCACACCGCACCCCCGTTGAGCTCTGGCAGCCTTACTCACCGACAGGAACACAACACTATGAGTAGGGTCTAGTGCTATTTGGCTGTGGTCTTCTGTAAGGCGGAGGTACTACCCCAGTTGGGCTCTGCTCTAGATTCGAGCGAGACGATATCCGCTGTGCTGTGCCCTACCACACAAAGCGGAATATCATTCGCTATGCCTTACCTCATATATGTAAAACCAGTCTAATTAATAATGCAAACATGGAAAAAAATGGATCAGTTGCATTTGTCCCCCAGTCGAAATTGCCCCGCTCTACCTTAAGGTGCAGGGTGGTAATTTCAACTCATCGATTTTTCGACGTGAAACGTTAAGTTAAAGTGCGCTGTTGAGCATTTCTTTTTTTTTTGCCACTTATGAAGTGTGATATTTTTGAAAAAAAAAAATGCTATTTCTACTCAGAATTACTAGCCTTTTCAATCCTAGTAGTTAAAAAATTGTCCCATACGATTTTTTCTTAATTCGTTACCATTTTCCGTACATGTTGTGTGGGGTAACAAAAGAGGAAAGGAACAAAAATGTATGGAAATTCTGGGACACTTTTTGTCTCCCAGTGAGATTGAAAGTACTCGAGATTCTGAGTACAATTGACCTAAAATTCCCTAAAACAATAAAAAAAAATATTGGCAAAAAAAAAGAAATGCTTTGTTACGCCATCAGTGCCTGGCTTTATATTCAGCTGTGCACTTGAACCTGTCGAGCGGCTTCGCACTACGTCCGATCCCAATCCGTGAAAAAAACATCCGTCTTTGAACTTTTTTTTTTTAACCCCCGATGCAAAAACGACGGGGTGTTACGAGTTTGACGTGTCTGTCTGTCTGTGGCATCGTAGCTCCCGAAAGGATAAACCGATTTAGATTTAGTTTTTTTTTGTCTGAAAGCTGAGTTAGTTGGGAGTGTTCTTAGCCATGTTTCATGAAAATCGGTCTACTATGTCACTGTCGGGGGTTTTATCAAAATTTCAATTTTGTTGTTAGGTTATTAGGAAGCAAACGAGCAGACAGACCGCCCGACGGTAAGCGATCGCAGCTGCCCCGGGCACACCCGGACATCTGCCTGCCATGGACACCCGAAACGCCAAAAGTGTTGGAGATGCGTTGCCGGCATTTAAGATGGGTGTACCTACGCTCTTTTTTTTAAGGTTTGTATGGTAGTTTTCGCACTAATACAGTTAAAATGCGTATAGTACCCATACAAATAATTCTACAGCTGTGACGGATCTTATTTTCACGAATTCAGATAGGATAATGTGAAAACGCTCTTAGACTAAACTTTATCACAAAGCCAGAGAATCCGGTTCCTTTATTTAATCGTACATGCATATAAATGTTATTCACTTTAATTATCAAATTTACAAGTACAATTTCGATTCTTTTCGTTTGTGTATAGAACTATACAGGAGTAAGAAAAATACAGCCTGTCAAAAAAAAGAGAAATTAATAGGGGGCGCCACCGTCTACGTAAACCGTTTTGCATGTGGCAACTATTGAGTCACTTTTGTTTGTGCTTAAACAAAGGATACTATAGACTAGACAGCCAAATAATAATACCACTACCGAACGAGATGGTCACATACAAATTATAATAAGAGTGACAGAGAGCAAATAGTACATTACATCAGAGGCCGGGAAAATGAGGATTTCCGGCCAAATGGGTATATACGGATAGGGATACGAGGCCGGGAATCCGTTTTCACGCCGAGGCATGTATAGTGCTTTTCTTAAACATACAATGAAATTTAAAAAAATGCTCTAAAGGACAATATTTTATAAAAAAAAGTTACTTTGCAGTTACAGTCCTCTCGAGTTGTTGCGCCCAAAAAGCGGTACTTCCCAGCCCATTTTAAGGAACGTTAAGACAATATTTCATTGCATGTTTGAGAAAATGTTATTTTTTGTCTTTGTCATAGTTTCACTTTTCCGCCGCTGCCACAAACGAGTTTGTGGCAAACAATAAGGACGTGACTTGTCAAGCTTATTATCCGCCCAAATTACGTAGGTTGTGTATGGTAAACTGTGAGCCATTTTTAAAGTGATTCTTAAATTCGCTCCATTATTCTATTTCTGTCCCTTACGGGTGTACCCTTGTGTCAAGTCTATAGTATCCTTCGTCTGAGCTTTTGTGAGACCCAAATGAGGACATTAAGTGTTGCTATGATAAAAACTTTAGTTCCATATTTCTACTCTTTTTGCCTGACTGTACGGCTCTATGACTGTTAATTTTTCCCTTTAATAAGTTATACCTATTATTCAAACAGCCGCTGATTTCCTGAAGTCAACAAAGTTTTAAAAAACAAGGAAAATTTTACTTAGGAATTACCCTGTAGCAATTTACATACCTGTTTCCTCAATCAACAATATAAGAACATCGATCACCATACTTATATACAAATACACTATTTGTGCAGTGTGCACCCAATGTGCACCATTCACGCTATGATCTGCTCAAAACTTGACAGTTCTCCAAGATGGCGGGTCAACTTTTTAAAACTTTCTTTTTTCTAACGCTGGTCCTGGCGTTGGCCGAAGCGGTGTTAGTGCCGGAGTGCGCACAGGCGTGCTCGGCGGCGGTGCAGGAGAGACACTATTGCTGCAAGGCGCACGGGTACCCGAGGGGGGCTCGTGGTTGCGTCGGCGGGAAGGTGGACTGCTATCCTTAGCGCGTATACTCTGTCAAACAAGTCTGTCAGTAAATAAGAACAAAGAAAACTATATGCATCCTATTCTTTAGGGTGCTAGAGAAAAGGATACCTATAGTTTTCTTTGTTCTTAACGTCACAGTGTAAGGGGGAGGGGGGGGTCATACTAAATGTGACAAGCCCTGTTAAAGGGATACAAAAAAGCGTGACATAGGGGGGGGAGGGGTCCAAAAACCTGAAATTTGGTGTGACGTAATATGTGGATGATCCCTATTTACTGACAGACTTGTTTGACAAAGTATAGTTTATGATGTGTTTGAAGTGCTAACAAGTATCCTAATTAAATCATTTAAATAATTTGATGAGATTTTTCTTTCATTACTTATCACAGTTTGAAAAAAGGCGTGAAATTCAAATTTTCTATGGAAATCAAAACTTTACCCCTACCCTACATCCATAATTCCATATGTAGGATAAGAACTTATATACTTATAAAATGAGAAAGTGTGTGTTTGTCCATCTTTCACGGCAAATTCTACCAACGTCAAGGTAAGGCACGCGTCTTATGAGGACAACATTTTTCTAATTTGCCGCTTTTTTTCTTTGAAACGATTGTCATGAAATAAATTAAAAAAAAAAAAATTGAAACGATTTCTGAACGCGTGCGAAATGTCAGTGACATGACAAGGAAGCGTTCTGAGATAAACCTGATGAAAGAAAAATCAATATACGTAAATTAATTTTTGAATACATTCTATTTTTTTGCACCTCATTGTTGCTACAATTCACTAAATTAATAAAAATTACAATAAATTTAACAGCTGATAGTGGTTTTAGGAGTGATATGAAATGCAAAAATTTTACATATTTTGCCCGTGACAGGTATTAGAACGTACGACTTAAAGAAAATAAAAACAAAACCAAAAGTTGCGAATCTTGTTTGGTTTTTTATTATTTATTAAGATATTTATATGTTTTTACAGTCAATATTATAAATATTACATATGCTAGAAATTAAATATATAGATACAGAGTGATTTAAGATTATAATTATGGAGTTAGAAGATATTAAACATGAATACAAACTGGACAGATCGCAGTGCCATACATGTCTTACTTTTGGTCGAAAGCTTACCCCTTTGGGTGAATATGTGGATATATTCAGAAATATAGCACCACAGACTGGTTACTGGGTGAGTTTTTATATGAATCATAACTTATTTCATTAATATTTTCAAGGCCACCTATATGGTTCCCTTAGGTTATATTTAGATTTATTTATTAAAATTGTACATAACAGCCCTAAAAATGAAAAGTAAACCATACTGACACTAAACACAATCTCGCCATACATTGTTTTAACAGAGCTCAAATAGTTTCGGCAGCGTTTTCGATTGAAGCTCTTAGCCAGCGGAATTTTGTCCAACTCTATTAGCATATATGGTCAACCAATTCAGATGAAATCTTAACAAATTATATACCTCCTAAACCTTTCTTAAGAATCACTCTATTCATAGGTGAACAGCACGTGAAAATCTGTTCAGTAGTTTTTGCACACACATGCGGCAGGGGACTTAGTTTTATAAGGTGTCGGATATAGCCAATTAGCCAAGCCTGTATCAGGGGTAGGCAGATCTCAAAAAGTGTTACTAATAGCATTGCCAAGTAATTGTTACAGCGAAGAGATAAATGACCAACATATTTTGTGTAGATGCATGTCAACATGGAAACGGTGCATGTTTGCTGGGAGTGCAGCGGAGTCCTGGCCAAGATGGCCGCCTTCCAGAGGCAAGTGCTCAAAGCCAGTGAGATGCTGGAGATGGGACAGGTCGGTGTTACCTGTGGAATTATGATAAGTAACATTAAGTATACTTAATGACCGGTTTGGCCTAGTGCATAGTGACCGTGCATGCTAAGCTGCAGTCCTGGGTTTGAATCCTGGTAAGGGCATTTATTTGTGTGTGCACAGACATTTTTTCCTGAGTCATGGATGTTTTATGTATAAGTATGTATTTCTTTATCTATACAAGTGAGTATTTTTTTTTTTTTAATTATTTTTTATTATGGACTGATCTGCGATTGACCCTAGTCACACCTGATGGGAAGTGAAGACAGAGTCTAAGATGGAGCTCACCGATTCAGTATAATTGTTTTTTAACGTCCATATGGATCCGTAGTACATCTTTGCTTAATTTGGGGCTAGATTGATCTGTGTAAGGTGTCCCCCAATATTTATGTATATTCATTAAAAGTCAGTTCTAAACTTTGTTATTTAAGGTACAGCGGGGCAAATCTCGACTGGGGGGCAATGGTAACTAATCCACTTTTTCATTATTACACTATGATGGTGAGTTCTACATGTATCCACTGAACACGCCTACCATATATAACCGGTGGACACTATTTAATAATGCAAACATTGTAAAACATGGAAAAAATGGACCAGTTACATTTGCCTCCAGTCGAGATTTGCCCCGCTGTACCTTACTTACTAAGTAAATAGATAGCACTCAAAACTTTGTAAATAAAATACCTATTACTCATTAAGTGAAATGTAATCATTTATTTTGAATATACATGTAAATGTCTTTAAAATATAAATGTCTTTAAACAGATATAATCAAATACATACATAAGTAACACAGTTTTATTTTTCAGGCCTATGGAACCTTGTCAAATCTCACCACAGTCATTTTAAATGACATAAGTCCTAACACAATATACATCACACAAACAAACGAGCCGACACACACAGACACAAAATCTGAAACAGAAGACATGCATGATACTGGCCAGTTTTCTGATTTCATAGACAACATAGAATCTTTGAAAAAAAAAGAAAGTGAGATTAAAAAAACTTTAAAAGTTAAAAATAATAAGTGGACTTTGAAAAGAGCGTTGCAGAATAAAAAGCCTAAATTTAAAGTTATTGATAATGGGAATATATTTAGAAAAGTAAAATTAAGTTCCGAGGAATTGAAAAATTGGTTGGGGAAAGAAAAGCAAAGTGAATTTTATATGTCATGTGTATTTAAGTGTGAAAGTTGTGTGCTTGGTTTTAAGGACGAAAAATGTCTGGCTAAGCATATCGACAGATGCCATAATGAGGTATGTATTATACTTTCAATTGTGTCGCTTATCTTCAAACTTGGTAAATCCGTACTGCTTTAAGGTTGATTAATATAAAAATATATATTAAGATCTGAAAGATAATCAACCTTATAGCATAATGGATTTACCCAAGTTTGAAGTTAAGTGACACAATTTATCACCAGTATTAATTTTATACCGAGTATAATATCTTTACACCTCTAAACACTCACTACCTAGAGCCATGTAGACCTTTATTTAAAGAAATAAAAGTATTGCCACTTCCATGCTTGTACATCAAACAGATGTGCATGTTTGTAAGAGAACATCCTGAATTTTTTGAAAAGCAAAGTACATTCTATCCTAGATCTACCAGAAATAAAGATAAACTATTCCTACCGTATTCTAGAGTAAAGCTTCACAAAAATAACTCGTTCTGTATGGCAATTCAAATTTATAACCTGCTGCCTAAATCGATCTTAGAATGTCCTACAGATCGCTTTAAGAAATCACTTACGGAACGGCTACTAGACAAATGTTTTTACTCGGTAAAAGAATATTTAAGTTGCCAAGATCTCAATTAATTGTAAATCCTGAAATTAAGTAATTTATCTATGCCTATATTTGACATTTTAGCTGTGTAATTTATAAAATGTAATAAATTGACTCAATCCTTGTGTATATTTGTAATGAATTATTGTGTAACAAATTATATTGACATTATATTGTACATACTTGTAAATAATTGTTAAATATTGCATGCCTTGCTTGGTAGAACATAAGAACTGCTTTTCAATGTTATCATCTTATGTAATCTCACTATGTTCTTGCAATAAACTATTGACTATTGACTATAAAGTTATCATAGATTCTTTATCTTTGTATATTGTTTTTTTGTGACATTTAGAGACTATACAATACATCGCTAATTATTTATTTATATCCGTATACTTTTCTTAGAATTAATATTTTAAATTTTTAATATTCTATATACCTAATGTTGACGTGTAAAAATTGTCCTTGAGGCAATTTGCTAAATAAATAATTTTGTATTTTTACTTCCAGGCAACAGGCCCATATGCCTGCGATATATGTTACTCGCGGGCCCCAACCAAACGCTCCCTAGCGGCACACATACGCAGCCACTACTACACGTTCGAGTGCCGCCTGTGTGCGTTTGTCTGCCACGCGACGCGCCGGCGTGTTCACGCGCGCTCGCATAAGGTCGTGCTGGAGTGTGTCAAGTGTGGACTTCAGTTTGGGTATGTACGGCGACAGGCCCATACGCCTGCGATGTATGTAAAATGCGAGCACCAAGGTTACAGGCCCATACGGCTGCGATATATGTAACACGCGGGTCCCCAGGCTACAGGCCCATACGCCTGCGATATATGTAACACGCGGGTACCAGCCTACAGGCCCATACGGCTGCGATATATGTAACACGCGGGTCCCCAGGCTACAGGCCCATACGCCTGCGATATATGTAACACGCGGGTACCAGCCTACAGGCCCATACGGCTGCGATATATGTAACACGCGGGTACCAGGCTACAGGCCCATACGGCTGCGATATATGTAACACGCGGGGCACCAGGCTACAGGCCCATACGCTTGCGATATACATAACATGCGGGGCACCAGGTTACAGGCCCATACGCCTGTGATATATGTAACACGGATTCCCAGGGTACAGGCCCATATGGCTGCGATATATGTGACATGCGGGTACCCGGTTACAGGCCCATACGGCTGCGATATATGTAACACGCGGGTACCAGGCTACAGACCCATACGCCTTCGATATATGTAAAATGCGAGCACCAAGGTTACAGGCCCATACGCCTGCGATATATGTAACACGCGGGTATCAGGCTACAGGCCCATACGCCTGCGATATATGTAACACGCGGCACCTAGGCTACAGGCCCATACGCTTGTGATATATGTAGCACGCGGGTACCAGGCTACAGGCCCATATCCCTGCGATACATGTAACTCGCGGGCTCCCACCAAGCGTTGCCTAGCGACCAAGGATGATTTATAAAGGATTGACAATGTTCATATTAAGCATCGTACCTCCATTTATTAGCGCCATCTATTAAATGAAATGGAAGTTTGTATTGACACAGCGACCTTTGCTAACATTCAGTTGATATGTATTTCTCCTACTTCAGTTCCCGGCGAGAATTCTACCAGCACTACAAGGAGTGGCACGAGAGGTATATCTGCGACCACTGTGGCGTCGCCTTCAAGATGCGGTACTGCATCAAGGACCATATCAGGTAATGTCGTGTCAGTACGTTGCCAGCCAATGCATTATTTGATGAAATGTATATCAGTAACCATTTAAATTGCTTTCATATGTATGTACATAAGTTGGCACATTTCAGTATAACACAGCTAGGGTTGCAAATAGAAAAAAAAAACTTTTTTTTTTGAGAATTATGAAAAAAAAACCGAGCTCCATTATTTTTTCTAAATATGCTTTTTTTCAGATGAACAAATAATTCGACAATAACGGTTTTTCGTGAGTTGTAACGTGTTTCAATAACAATAACGTACGTTTTAATTCGATTAAGATTCAGTATACAAACGTTTATTGGGGAATCCCCGATGCGGAGAGGCGGTGGTGTTGCCAACAGTAAATAGTGATAACTATCAACTACAGATTTCGTAAAACGCCGCGAAAGGTAGTCTGGCTTTGTCGCGCCAATACGTAAGAGCAATAGAGATAGATATCTACGAGTGTTTTATTGTAAAATGCTATATTTTTTCAGGAAACAACATTCTGCTTTTGAGTGCAAACTCTGTGATAAGAAATTTTCCCGATACAATGGATTATGGCTACACAAAAAGGTATACACATATTCAGTTTATATTGTATTTTTTGCGTTTCTTTACACTTATTTAACCAAAAACCCGCCTGGTGGGCACTCGTGAACTTTGCTTAGTTGCCGGAGAACCCGCTGGGCGAGTTCTCGCAATACAAGCGAGCGGTTATACATTTTCCGATTTCTGACGTAATGCGCCATTCTTTATCTAGTTTCGAATGTGTTGATACTGTTAAGAGTGCACAGTAATCTTAGTTCTCCATTACAAATCTAGTTCATATTTTGAAACAACGCGTAACGTTAACATTTATTAAGTACTAGCTTTTGCCCGCGGCTTCGCTCGCGTTAGAAAGAGACAAAAAGTAGCCTATGTCACTCTCCATCCTTTCAACTATCTCCACTTAAAAAATCATATCAATTCGTCGCTCCGTTTTGCCGTGAAGGACGGACAAACAAACAGACACACACACTTTCCCATTTATAATATTAGTATGGGTTACGTTTTTTTACCACAGCAACACTTTCTGTTCTCATACAAAAGTGACTCAATAAGTAAATATTAAAATAAATATTATTATAGGACATTCTTACACAGATTGACTGAGGCCCACGGTAAGCTCAAGAAAGCTTGTGTTGTGGGTACTCAGACAACGATATATATAATATACAAATACTTATATACATAGAAAACATCCATGACTCAGGAACAAATATCTGTGCTCATCACACAAATAAATGCCCTTACCGGGATTCGAACCCGGGACCGCGGCGTAGCAGGCAGGCTCACTACCGACTGCGCCAGACCGGTCGTCAAACTCTCAGTTTCCACATGCAACACGGTTTACACAGACGGTGGCGCCCCCTATTCATTGTTACTCTTTTTTGCCGGGCTGTAGACCCCCTATCCCCTACTATTGTAACTATTACTAGGGCAACTTCTTGCCCAAGGAAGAGCCCTTTAAGTAATGTATGTATAATAATAATATTACACTACTACGACTACAACTTAACCCTTAAATGCATGGTGATGTATACCGGGTGCCCGGTAATTAATGGACAACATTTTAACCACCAAGAGGGCACCTTATACCGGTCCAGAAAATCGACTTTAAGGTTTAATAAAAGTCGCCTGGTTTTCGAGATTTTCACACTTTTTAAAATTTTAGGTAGTATTAAAATTTTAAAAACTGAAAATCTCGAAAACCAGGCGACTTTTATTAAACCTTGATGTCGATTTTCTGGACCGGTATAAGGTGCCCTCTTGGTGGTTAAAAGGTTGTCCATTAATTACCGGGCACCCGGTATATGCATCATATCTTTGATGGCCCGTGGCTCGATACGTAGCTATCCAAAATCACGTTTATTGCTTAATTATTATTCATTACTTATTATTATTTAAAAAACAATGAAATAGATTAAATAATATAATGATTTACTATTTAAGTATTAAGATGAAATGGCGGAAAAGAGTGAAAAAACAGGACGATGGCGATGTTTAGTATGTGAGGCTGATTTTTTCGGAGTTAGTAATTAGTTTATGTTTAAACATTTTATCATAAAGGTTTCACAAATAGTTAACCTTTTTAATAGTAGTAATTTTTTTAAATAAAACTTACCAATATGATATGTATATAAAGAAGATTTGGCCTATTTAACTTCTAACACTGATTTAGTATAAAAATCGATCTTAAATATTTTTTTTAATATTTTTCCCAGAGTCAGAAAACCATAGTCTATCACATTATATTAATATCTCTTTAAAAGAAAAATTCATGCATTTAAGGGTTAAATAGTAGGTAACAACAGTATGGGTGTGTTCTAGGTGTGTCACAGTGAGCCGTCGCAAAGCGCGTACTGCGTCGAATGCGACCGGCATTACGCGGACGTGTACCGCTACCGCTGGCATCTCAGCAACAGCGCGCGTCACCGGCCCAGGGCGAAACTACGGTATTTATTTATTTTTACATGTATTATTTTAACATGGGTATTTTTTACGCGATTCATACTCAGACTCGAGAGCTCTTTCGATCCTGATAAATGAAAAAAAAATGGAAAAAGTTTATTGTATAAATTAACAATTACTTAAAGAAAATCGCGACCCTGTGTCCTGAGCTAGGAAACCTTGTGTTACAGGACGCAGTTTCGTCGCACTAGTACCTTAATATATATTATTAAAACTATACAATTTGTAAGCGAGTTAGTATAGGAGAAAAAAAATGTCCCAAGATATCCATACATTTTTTCGAACCTTCCATTCCGTTACCGCCATACAAAATGTATGAAAAAGTGGTAACGGAATGGGAAAAAAACCTTGAGACTCTTTTTATTAGGATTGAAAGAGCTCGCGATTCTGAATGGAAAACACATAAAATATTCCAAATCTAAAAAAATGTGGGGTGGACAACTTTGAAAAAAAAAAATGGCTTAACTGTTATACACTACTTATTTGACGACCAGTCTGGCTCAGTCGGTAGTGACCCTGCCTGCTAAGCTGTGGTCCTGGGCTCGAATCCCGGTAAGGATATTTATTTGTGTGATGAGCACAGATATTTGTTCCTGAGTCATTGATGTTGTCTATGTATACCGGGTGCCCGGTAACTAATGGACGACCTTTTAACCACCAAGAGGGCACCTTATACTGGTCCAGAAAATCGACATTAAGGTTTAGTAAAAGTCGCCTGGTTTTCGAGATTTTCACACTTTTTAAAATGTTAGGTAGTATTAAAATGTACGTGAACGGATGAACCGATTTAGATTTAGTTTTTTTTTTTTTTACTACGTCGGTGGCAAACAAGCATACGGCCCGCCTGATGTAAAGCGGTCACCGTAACCTATGGACGCCTGCAACTCAAACAGTGTCACATGCGCGTTGCCACCCTATTATAAACTTGTACATTCCCTTTTGCTGTGTTAAGTACGCAGCAAAAAGGAGTGCACAAGTTCTAAGGAGGGTTCGGGTTGCCGACGACTCAAAGGAAGAGTTTTTGTCTGAAAGCTAAGTTAGTCGGGAGTGTTCTTAGCCATGTTTCATGAAAATCGGTCCACTATGTCGCGGTCGTTGGTTTTTCAAAATTTTAATTTTGTGGTTAGGTTATGTAGTCGTCACCCCTATTATTCTGAGTTGTTTTGTCCAGGATCCCGTGCCCTGGATGTGACAAGGTGTTCACGAAGAGAATCTACATGAAGGACCACTTCGACCTGGTGCATTTAAAGAAATATAAATACCGCTGCGAGCAGTGTGATAAGGTATAAAGAGCATTTCCCGAATACTTTGCACATAGCCACGTCAGCAAACTTTAATTGATCCTATTTTGATACCAACATTTAGTGATATAGGTCGACTGTCGTAAGATATATACAGGATAATTGCTATAATTAAGAAAATATAGATACTAGAGAACCTTAATGACCAAATAAAACTTACTAAAATCTCAATTCATCAAAAAAATCTTGGTAACAAAATAGGAATAATAAAAACAAAAACGTTTTCCTTAATTTTTGTAGAAACTTTTCGAGAAATATGCAATATATACAGGGTGTCCCTAAAATTAACGCCAAAACGAAACGAAAAGGGGCGATAGGATATCACATTATGCAAATTTGACCTAATTGAGAAGTCATGGTTTTCGAGATATTAGCAGTTTTTTTTTACATTTTATAAACGGTCAATATCTCAAAAACCAAGCTTTGGTCTTAGGCACACCGGGTCTAATCCATACTAATATTATAAATGGGAAAGTGTGTGTGTCTGTTTGTTTGTCCGTCTTTCACGGCAAAACGGAGCGACGAATTGACGTGATTTTTTAAGTGAAGATAGTTGAAGGGATGGAGAGTGACATAGACTATTACTATTTGTCTCTTTCTAACGCGAGCGAAGCCGGCAAAAGCTAGTGAAACTATAAAACTAACCGTCATCAAAACTATAATTTTTATTACTACTGCGTTTTCAGAATTTTCTACGTAACGCGGATCTGGTGCAGCACAGGAAGAGGGTACACGAAGGCATCCTCCCGCCCAAGAACAAGATCTGCTACATGTGCGGACGCGGGTTCACGGTACGTGTACAAAAATGCCATTTTTAGGGTTCCGTAACAAAAAGTTACAAAAGGAACCCTTATGGTGCGGCTCTGTCCGCCTGTCTGTCACATTATTTTATTTGTCGATTACCCATTTTCGATTTTGGATTTTTTATATCTACTCAGAATGAGCTCTTTAGGCACTGGTCCCACCGCGAGCTAGTAAGCTATGCGCTATCGGCTATAAAAACGAACAAAAGATAATCACTCCCGCGTAAATAAAAGAGACACGGCGATGTTTATAGTTACTCGCCCAGCGGTGAGCTATCAACATCGCCGTGTCTCTTATTTGCACGGGAGTGCTTATCTTTTGTTCGTTTTTATAGCCGATAGCTCATAGCTTAATAGCTCGCGGTGGGACCAGTGCCTTAAACCATAAATTAAATATAACAAGATCATACCATCCCATACATTAAAATGCGACCGCCTAAGACCGCGCTTACACTCCACCACACATAGATGGCGCCACAAAAAAAATGTCTTGTAGCTTTCGATTATACTTGTAGATGGCGTTAAGTGTCACTTTTGACATAGATTTATGGCTCGGAATTGACACTTAATGCCAATTTACAAATAATCGGTGGCAACAAGGCACTTTTTGTGGCGCTATCTATGTGTGGTGGAGTGTAAGCGCATTCTTAGGCGGTCGCAGTTTAATGTATGGGATGGTATGATCTTGTTATATTTAATTTATGCTTAAACTGGTTGAGACTAGGTCAGGACCGGGAGAAATGGCTTACTAGAAGAGATGCCTAAGCCCAGCAGTGGGCGATAATGGGCTGATCTGATGATGAGTCTTGACTATCTTGAGCCATCTGATGTGTTTAGTATATTTGTTGCAGACGAACAAGATCCTGCGCAACCACGTGCGCACGCACACAGGCGAGCGTCCGTTCGCGTGCGCGCGCTGCCCCGCCGCGTTTGCGCAGCGCACCGCGCTTCAACAACACAAGCGCAAGAGACACCACGAGTGATATTCAAATACAATCGATTTTTTTTTTTATATTTTAAGCGGGTTACTCACGTATTAAGTCGATATAGCGTTCATACCTACACCACACCTCGGACACTGGCGATCAAATATATGAAAGAGGCGCGTTCCTAGCACACAGTCTAAGCTCGTGTAGGTGAACGCGTGCTATGCTTGTATGAGTTAGATATGACAGGTCGACTGTACGAGTTTTTGACAGGCGGTAACTGTGAGGTAACCGAGAGGGGGTGGGCGGCACTTTCAGCGGGGAGCGGGAGTGGCCATACTGTACGATAGTACTCTTTATTATACTGTGCCTACACGAACGCTATATCGACTTAATACGTGAGTAACCCGCTTAAAATATTTTTAAATGTGTGAGTCTCACGGGAGTTTTGTTGATATTTTCTTTAATAAATGCATTCTATACTGGACAGTCTCCACTTTTACTACTCTCCGGTAAACCCTCCAACGCCGCACACTTTACACTACACGATCGCTGATGATCGTTGATCGTGATAGTTTCTAATCGGCTCATAAAAGTAGGATGACAAGAAATATCTGCAACAAAAATTGATTTTTATTGGAATCGCGGTTTGTTTTGTTTTGACTGAGCTAAGAGCAGTTCCCGGCAACTTTGTTGTACACAGCCACGTCCGGAAATTTTAATTGATCCTATTTTGTTACCAACATTTAGTAATATTAGTCGACTTAATTTGAGAAAATATGGATACTAGAGAACCTTAATGACCAAATAAAACTTACTAAAATCTCAATTCATCAAAAAAATCTTGGTAAGAAAATAGGAATAATAAGAACAAATTTAACTTTTTCCCTATTCTTGCACAAACTTTTCGAGAACTGCTGTTAAACAGTTGCATACAATACTTTTTCTACGATCATATTACCACCATCGACCTACAATAGGGACTGAGCTCACACTTTTTTTGCCATACTAAATTTAACCTTATCACCTGCGCATAAAGGCGTTCTTGACAGACTAGCAAAAGTGTGTCCACATGAGAGGGTCAAAGTTGGGGCTGGTGTCCCTCTCGCACGTGTGACCAGTGTTAAAAAATTACTATAGTAGTAGTATTTTTACCTGTATGATAACTAAGTTTATAAACTTCTTAAATTATTTTCGTATTATATCGAGGCAAGGGTATTAATACCTTGTAACGAATTGGTAAGTCATTATTACGAAGCCATAAAACCAAAAAATTGCGCAATTATTAAAAACCTTTAATTGGGTATTAGTAGATTTGGTAGTAACTTTGAATATTGACTGGTATCCCCAAATGATGACAGTGATGACGTCATTCAAATGATTTTGATAGTGGTAATAAGTGCGAGAGGGACACCAGCCCCAACTTTAACCTCTCATGTGGACACACTTTTTGGCCTAACAACTCATTCTGGTTTAATTATAATTCTGTGATTACCACTTATTTTTTTAATAGATTTCTATTTGATGACCGGTCTGGGTCAGTCGGTAGTGACCCTGCCTGCTAAGCCGCGGTCCTGGGTTCGAATCCCGGTAAGGGCATTTATTTGTGTGATGAGCACAGATATTTGTTCCTGAGTCATGGATGTTTTCTATGTATATAAGTATGTATTTATCTATTTAAGTATGTATATCGTCGCTTAGCACCCATAGTACAAGCTTTGCTTAGTTTGGGGCTAAGTTGATCAGTGTAAGGTGTCCCCAATATTTATTTATTTATAACTTTCGTGAAATAGTGTATATTTTACGAAATTTTCATGGATTTTGACATACAGCTTGAAAAAACATGTCTATGGTTCTCTTTTTTTCTGGGTTGTTGGTAGCAATGTAACGCAATGCAAACCCTTAAATCTTAAACAAAGGATACTATAGACTAGACAGCCAAATAATAATACCACTACCGAACGAGATGGTCACATACAAATTATAATAAGAGTGACAGAGAGCAAAATGTTATTGTTTGTCTTTGTCATAGTTTCACTTTTCCGCCGCTGCCACAAACGAGTTTGTGGCAAACAATAACCCTTTACCGCATATTGTTCCACATTTGGCCGTTATAAATTCTACTCTACTGACAACTGTTATAGTTCAAATTTGAACAAATATTGTATACGTCACATGCGGTAAGGGATATGTACGTGACGTCAAGCTTATTATCCGCCCAGATTACGTAGGTTGTTTATGGTAAACTGTCAGCCATTTTTAAAGTACTTCTTAATTTCGCTCCATTATTCTATATCTGTCCCTTACGGGTGTACGCTTACGTCAAATCTATAGTATTCTTCATCTGAGCCTTAAATACACTGTTGCAAGCCTACAAATTCGTTCACGGGCAATAGACTATAGACTTATCTTGACATGTTTTATGTAGGGTTTTAAAGATGTACGACCCTGTAAATCCATACTAATATTATAAATGGGAAAGTGTGTGTGTCTGTTTGTTTGTCCGTCCTTCACGACAAAACGAAGCGACGAATTGACGTGATTTTTTAAGTGGAGATAGTTGAAGGGATGGAAAGTGACATAGGCTATTTTTTGACTCTTTCTAACGCGAGCGAAGCCGCGGGAAAAAACTAGCAGACTATAATGTAGGCTTATTTCGACATATTTTATGTAGGGTTTTAAGTCTATACTCGACTCTGTAAATGACAAATGACAGTACGAAACAAGATTTAATATTTTTTTGGAGAGAAATGTATATTATAGTACATTATTCCTTGTGTGGCGTGGGTCTGGCAGGCGTGGGCGGCAGGTGCGGATGCAGACGACGCTGGTGCACGCGCAGCGGGTTGGGCTGCGTGAAGGCGGCGGGGCAGTGCGCGCACGCGTACGGCCGCTCGCCCGTGTGCGTGTACACGTGGAAGCGCAGCATGCGTTTAGTCTGCAACAAAAAAAAACGTTGAACCGTTGACGTTTGGAAGCGCAGCATGCGCTTAGTCTGCAACAAAAAAGTTGAACCGCAGCTAGCAATAAATACAGTTTTTTTGGAATTGCAGCATGCGTTTTTTATGCAGCAAAAAATTGTTTTTTTATTGGAATCGCACCTTATGTTTTTATCTGTAATAAAATAGTACATTACGATACAAGTGCGTAAAAAAGGAAGTTCGAAACGAGTGGCGATAAATTAAAACACGATCGAAGGGAGTGTTTTAAATCGACACGAGTTACGAATTTCCTTTTCGCACGTGTATCGTACGACGTTTTTCAGTACAGATGACCCTCCGAAGTTTTGACCTGGCATATAATGAACCACTTCTCGCACTAGTGCGTAAAAAAACGCCATCTGTACTGAAAACAAATTTTTATTGAATCGCAGCTTGTGTTTAGTCTGAAGCAAAATTTAATTTTTATTGGAATCACAGCATGCGTTTTGTTTGCAGCAAAAATAGAATTTCATTGGAATCACGGCTCATGTTTTATCTGCAACAAAAACAGTTTTTTGGCCTTGCAGCATGCGTATATTTTCGTTATTGCCAACATGTTACTCAAGTGTTATAAACTTTATTTCCTTCTTTTAGCCTCAAAAATGCAGGGCTGATTTTTTTCTCATTCCTCATCCACCGTGTACTGAGTAAACATAGTTAATTACAACTAAGGAACAAATCAAATTATTTTATTGAATATTTTTTGATTTGTTCTTTTTTCAAGTACTCACACTACTATATATAAATTATAAATTGAAATAGATATCATACACGAAAGAAAAAACGACAAGGCGGGCGGGTGGTCTAGAGGACGTTAGCCGCGTAAGCTGAAGACCCGGGTTCGATTCCCGGCTCGGCCACCAGTGGGCCTTGTCGTTTTTTCTTTCGTGTATGATATCTATTTCAATTCATAGTTAATTAGTTACCGAGAAGCCGCGGCCGCATATGCTGCATAGCTTGTCCTTCGGCAGTTTGATGTTGAGGTGCGAGTTCAGGTGGTGCTGTAGCGAGCACTTTGATGATAAATACTGGAACAAAATATTAATGATAATTCAATTTCATTTCACTCATTTACCAAAATTCTTAGATTTTAAAACTCAATTGATCGATCCGGACACTATACTCACTTTAGTTTAGGTATATATTTAGGTATTTTTTTAATTCATGTCCTTTCTTGTATATCGTAAAATGGAACGCAAATCTATTAGCGACAGTACGTAGGGTAGTTTCTTCGAATTAATTTGACATTTATAAAAGCCAGTTGAAGGTAGATCGATTTGATGGCTGCTCATTGCCCTGTGCGCAAGCTCGTTCGTCGCGAAAATCAAAAACTCGCTAAAATTGTCGATTGAGGTGATCAAGGCCCTCACCGCGACGTCTCCAGCACCAGCCCGCCATCGAGGAGAGTCGGTACCGACCAGCTGTTCGCCGAGCGGAGACAGGGTGAGTTGGCCTTTCGATTTGATTCGCTTTCACTGGCATAGATCGTTAGATTTTCTCAACTAAAGTAAAATTCATAATCCCACGGACCAAATTGACAAATGACTGACAGGTAAAATGATACCAGGAACAGCAAAATTAAAATAGGGAAGGGTATATGTCGATAACAATATATCGACAAGTTGTAAAGTACATACAACAGACAAGTTTGAATCAAGAATAAGTATATGAGTTTCAAATAAGAGGTACACATTTTGGTTTGTTCTATGTATCTTCGAGGTAGTGGATGGATACCATGCATTTTTACCCACTACTTAGTTTTAAAACATAAAAAGGTTTCCGAGGCTGTAAAAAATAAAATACCATGTCCGACGATACTAAATTATCTGTCACGCTATGGCAAGTATATTATAAATATCTATATAATTTTCGAATAATATTATTGCTGCTTCGAAATAAAAAAAATATCTCTAATCAGCGGTCTACAGACCTTTTGATCTGTCGAAATCACAGAAAAAGTTGGTATATTGATTAGCCGATCAAATTGCCAATTTCATTGTCCCGTCTGGGTGCACCTTAAATCTACGATGTAATAATAATTTTAATATCGATAAGAACGACACTGGCCAAACTGTGGCAACATTCGTTCACACTTACTTGTCAATTTGGTCCGTAGGATTATGGATTTTACTTTACAATTTCCCTACTCGAGGGCGATTGTACAAAATCCCAAATTGTCTGCATTTTACGGTAGATGTCTCGGGTGCGTATCGATCGATATAACTTTTTTTGATATATTTTTAGTCGTTATAACGATCATTTGATATAATTATTGAATCATATAACAACAAATAATATACTAACAAATTGTATAATTCTTATTTAATATAATGATCATTTTTTCGAAAAACATTTATTATAACATACTTTGAGTATAATGATTATTTCGGATAATATATAAATTGTATAACACAAATTCTTTCTAAAGCACAGTTAGAATTAAAAAAAATTACAATAAATTAGATCCAACATTTACCAGAAAAGTAGATTAGCTTAGAACTGTGACCCCTACACACAACGCGCTGCTACCAGAAAAAATAGGTTAGGTTAGGTTAGAACTGTGACCCTTAAACATATGTACTGTCAGAAAAGTAGGTTAGGTTACGTTAGAACTGTAATCCCTTCAAAAAAGTATAAAATTAATTCATGAAATGTTTTATACCTTTTGCTAGTTATATTATAGTCGTATATCAATAGATAGTTATACCATATAATGGTTATTATAAATAAGTGTTATACGAAATAATGATTATACTAAATAAAAGTAGATATTTTGTGGTTATACCAAATGTTAATTATGTCAAATGAGTAATTATATCCTTTAAAAATATACCAAATGTTGTTATATCAAATGTTACTATACCAAAAAAATGTATACCAATCATTACACACCCAGATGTCTCTACAGGTCCTATTGTCTTGGTGGAAAATATAGCTGACTTAGTCGAGTGTTTGGTGTCGCAGATGACAAGAGTTGCCTTGTCGCGCGCGAGGCCATACATCATGCGCGACTTCAAGTATGGACTCGCGCGCGACAAGCCAAGTTGTGCTAGAGGGGCTGAAGGATCGAATTATCGATCCAGAGGTCGTGAGCTCAAGTCTCAACGAGACAAAAAAATTAAGGTAGGCTGCGTCAGGGACACAGCCGCGATGGATAACGTGAAACGTTGTGTGGACCATCTAAAGAGGAGGGCATAGTTAGTAACTAAAATAGCGAAGGCCGAAGGCCGAGCTCCGCGTAGGGCCGAAGGCCCGGAGCGCCTCTGAGAGGCTCCCAAGCACGCGAGGCCGCAGGCCGAGCTCCGGACAGACAGTGCTCCCATGCAGACCAATAATAAAAGTGTTTAAAAAGCGAAGCGGCGGGCCGGAGGCCCAACGCTGAGCTTCTAAACCCAGTGAAGGCCGAAGGCCGAGCACCGCGTAGGGCCGAAGGCCCGGAGCGTCTCTGAGAGGCTCCCAAGCACGCGAGGCCGCAGGCCGAGCTCCAGACAGACGGTGCTTCCACGCAGAACAATAATAAAAGTGTCTAAAAAGCGAAGCGGCGGGCCGGAGGCCCAACGCTGAGCTTCGGAACCCAGCGAAGGCCGAAGGCCGAGCTCCGCGTAGGGCCGAAGGCCCGGAGCGTCTCTGAGAGGCTCTCAAACACGCGAGGCCGCAGGCCGAGCTCCGGACAGACAGTGCTCCCATGCAGACCAATAATAAAAGTGTTTAAAAAGCGAAGCGGCGGGCCGGAGGCCCAACGCTGAGCTTCTAAACCCAGCGAAGGCCGAAGGCCGAGCTCCGCGTAGGGCCGAAGGCCCGAAGCGTCTCTGAGAGGCTCCCAAGCACGCGAGGCCGCAGGCCGAGCTCCAGACAGACAGTGCTTCCACGCAGAACAATAATAAAAGTGTCTAAAAAGCGAAGCGGCGGGCCGGAGGCCCAACGCTGAGCTTCGGAACCCAGCGAAGGCCGAAGGCCGAGCTCCGCCTAGGGCCGAAGGCCCGGAGCGTCTCTGAGAGGCTCTCAAACACGCGAGGCCGCAGGCCGAGCTCCGGACAGACAGTGCTCCCATACAGACCAATAATAAAAGTGTTTAAAAAGCGAAGCGGCGGGCCGGAGGCCCAACGCTGAGCTTCTAAACCCAGCGAAGGCCGAAGGCCGAGCTCCGCGTAGGGCCGAAGGCCCGAAGCGTCTCTGAGAGGCTCCCAAGCACGCGAGGCCGCAGGCCGAGCTCCAGACAGACAGTGCTTCCACGCAGAACAATAATAATAGTGTCTAACAAGCGAAGCGGCGGGCCGGAGGCCCAACGCTGAGCTTCGAAACCCAGCGAAGGCCGAAGGCCGAGCTCCGCATAGGGCCGAAGGCCCGGAGCGTCTCTGAGAGGCTCCCAAGCACGCGAGGCCGCAGGCCGAGCTCCGGACAGACAGTGCTTCCCCGCAGAACAATAATAAAAGTGTCTAAAAAGCGAAGCGGCGGCCCGGAGGCCCAACGCTGAGTTTCAAAACCCAGCGAAGGCCGAAGGCCGAGCTCCGCGTAGGGCCGAAGGCCCGGAGCGTCGCTGAGAGGCTTCCAAGCACGTGAGGCCGCAGGCCAAGCTCCGGACAGACAGTGCTCCCAAGCAAGAACAATAATAAAAGCAAGGACGATTATAAAGGACCAGCAGAGTCCATACTAAATACCGTACCCCGTTGGCAGCCGTAAATCTATGTCGCTAGATGTCACTAAGAGTGTCATTTGAATAAAAATGTCGTTTTTTTTTTTAAATACGCACGCGGTAGTTCAACGGCATTACAAGTGATACAGTGAAAAGTGTATAGATGACGCTAGGGGCCCGTGTCATGTTTCAGTCCCCGTTCCCAACGCAAGCCATCGTTCCTATTTTGAATTACGAGAATCATGCAAAAGAGTACCATACTGTCAAATTTTCTATCTCTTTCATTTTGAGCGTGACGTCAGTGATTAGTAATATTACTTTCAATATATTTAAAATTTAGATTTTAATGAGGCCATTTCGAACGGTGTTTATGATAGTGAGATGACATGTTGACAATCAATCTCCTGACCGTCTCGCTCACACCAATCCTATCCTATATTTGAACGAGTGCGACCGAAACAGTTGAGTATTATTGAAGATTTTTGAATGCCTAAAATCTTATTGGTAGTTGTCGAAAACCCGCTTTTTCCATAAAGTGTTGGCGCGACGTCAAGTGGGTGATAGGCGTCCGAGCAAGTACGCGTTGGATGCTCGACTACTATGCGCGGCGGTTTTTACACGTACTTACGGTGAGTGTGACACACAATCGAAAAAGGTCGTCGAGCCATAAGTACGCATACTTGCTCGTATCGTACGTCTATCACCCACTTCAGACTGCGTTTCGATCGGCGTTTAGCGTCAATGATTATCAGCTCGGCTTCATGGCTTTACGAACCTTAGCTCGGACCATCGAATATGAAACTTATAAACTTCTTTATACACAAAGGTATGAAGAAGTTTATAACCAGGTGCTCCATGACACCATTGCACCAATCTGTCGCCAGCACCGCTACACTTCAACGGCCAAGTCACACAACATCCATACTAATATTATAAATGGGAAAGTGTGTGTGTCTGTTTGTTTGTCCATCTTTCACGGCAAAACGGAGCGACGTATTGACGTGATTTTTTAAGTGGAGATAGTTGAAGGGATGGAAAGTGACATAGGCTACTTTTTGTCTCTTAATTTTTATATCCCCCCACTTCCTTAGAATGGAGGATGGAAGTTTGTGGAGAGATTTTCGAATTTAACGCGAGCGAAACCGCGGGCAAAGGCTAGTTAACTATAATAATAAAGAAATCGCAGTAACTTTATGTAGATTTCATTCCTTTTTAGAGATAAACAAGCAGCTCCATCGAGACGGCTATTTTTTACAGAATGTTTTTGGTGGGATATACATAGGCATAGATAGGTATACAGGGTGTTTGGAAACCGGATGCAAAGCCGAAAGTAGGAGATATTCTAGGCCATGTAGAACATTTTTAGCCATACTTGTCTTAGACAAATGTTATTAGTTTTTTTTTAATTTAAATTTTAAGATTTGTCGGAGAAAACTGCAAAACTTTTAGTACTTTTTACTGCAGGTAGATTTTTTTTTGTTTTATTTCGTATTGTGCAATGTCTATCAAACACTAGATTGAGAGAAGTGATTTCAAACATCTTTGTCTAAAGAAAACAAGTTGACAGCGATTTAAAATTTTAGTTACATGAAAATGTAAATGATTTAAGTGATTTCAAAGTACGATAAAAAAAATTTAAAAATAACATTTGTCTAAGACAAGTATGGCTAAAAATGTTCTACATGACCTAGACTATCTCCTACTTTCGGCTTTGCATCCGGTTACCAAATGTATAACACTAACAAGGTATCTATTGTCTTAGCCCGTTTTCACATTATCCGATCCGATATCGGATGTCGGAAGGATTTAAATGGAAAAAATCCAAGATAGCGCCTGTAATGTATGGGGTATAAGTCCTACATCCGATATCGGATCGGATAATGTGAAAACGCATTTAGTCTCATTCATTATTACTTATGTCAGAGTTTCACTAATTATTTATTTTTATTCATTTATTATCTCAGTTTAGGTTTATACGAGTATAATACTTATAAAAATATATTACCAAAACAATACAAACTATCATTAATTTATTATAAAAACGTAATCCATAGTGCCACACCTAGTCGGCCAGTGCATAGCCTACGCTGCCGATGGTTAGGGTGCTCGGAGTGACATACAAGAAACGCTGAACTATCCGCGTTGTGTCCAAGACGAAGCCTGACCGACGAAGCTAGCAAGTCTCTCTACATGTTAGCTGAAATACTGTCAAACCGTTCAACGTGATTACTCAGATTATTATAAGCAAAATGATCTTCGAATGAACTTTCTGGACAATTGAGATGCATGGGCGCAGTCGAAACCAGCTCGCCCCTTCAGCCGAGTCCCGTTGAAAATCGGAAAGATTATTTTCCTTAGCACATTTAATGTTTACAAATTGGATTCGCCTTCTGTCACCTAAACTGGTAAATTTATGTATGAGGTCATTGGTCATACAATTATTAATTTATACAGTTATTAATTCTGTATATCTACACGCATTGCTGCTGCGATTCTAAAATATTTAATATCCATATTATGAATATTCAATAAATCATACAATGACATTTGTGATGTGACATGGATGTCAGATGTCACATCTGTTGGCACAATGATTGCGTTTTGTTGAACGTATTTGAGCTCAACATATAGGTTTATTATCACTAAGTATATTATATTAATGAACAACGAAACGGATGTGACATTTTCCTAGTCCACCAACGTCATCTAGTCATTTTATTTGGCAATAATTAGACAACATGCGAACAAACTTAGCCAGCGAAGCGATCACAACTACGTCGAGGCCGAGTAGGCCGACCAAAAAATATAATTTGTAAAAATTGTGTTTTGAGCCAATATTTTGATATTAAAATAAAGTTTTTTGATAGTTATTCATAGTATAATATAAAAACAAGTAAAAATATGTGTGAAAATATGTTTTTTTCCACTCCCGGGTTACGAAACAACGCCATCTAGTTTTAAAGCAAAAACTAAGCTTTTTTCAGGGGTACGCTTTTTTGTATGGGCTATATCAGTCTAGTATTAAATGGTCCTTGATAAAAGTGTCTAAAAAGCTAAGCGGTGGGAGCATTGTCTATCTGCAGCTCTTTTAATTCTTATTAGTTATTCTTAGTATTTTAGGTAATTTTTGACAGTTCTATGCTTTAATTTTTGCATACGATGGCCTCAAATGTGAACAATCACCAAATTTCTGTAAAAAATGCCACATTATTGAATTTTTACCGCTGGTTATAAACAAATATGTTAGTCTTTTATAATATTTCGATAAAACAGCACTAGATCTATCTATTAATATCAGTTTATGGTACGGCACAGTACAATTTTTGTGAGTAATTGTTAAACAAACACTGCAAAAAACGTCAATTTTGGCCCGAATGGAACGCTTTTACAGCAAAAGTGGCGCCACCTATATCAGCAAACTATATATATCCGAGTAATGGCTACTTTCCTCTACACATTCATATTAAAATTGTTTATATATGTATTATAATTACAGAGATATAAGCCGCCGCGCCATAACACTTTTCGTTACACCTGGTTTTCGGTCCGGTCACTCTACTACGGGTTTTTAAAGACGTTCACCTAACGTTTCACGTCAAAATGGCGCACTACGTCAGAAACCGGTCGTAATTTATAAGCGTATGGCGAGAACACGCTGGGCGGGTTCTCCGACATCTGAGAAAAGTTCTCAAGTGCCCACCAGGTGGTCTTTGGTTGCGAAAGTGTTAATATTGATTTACCTTGCCGCAGTGTACGCACTGGTAGCTAGTCTTGTCGCTATGAAACAGCGCGTAGTGTTTCTTCATCGTGTCTTTATTGTTGAGCGTTTTACCGCACGCGGGGCACGGCCACCTGGATACAGTTCATTGTTTCACAAGAGAGCAAAATTAGAGCATTAAGTTGTGTCACAAGAGAGCAAAGGTCAAGCCTGGCGACCACTAAGGCAGAATGGGGCTGCGTCGAATCGAGTCCTCATACATTTTGAATGCGATTCGACGCGGCCCGATTCTGCCTTAGTGGACGCAGTCTGATAAGAAATGCAGGGAGCGAATTAGTGAGGCTCGACTCGACGAGACTAGTGGATGTCAGGCTTTAGAGTAGATTATGTGACAGGGGAGTAAACTTAGAGGAGTAGATTGTGTGACAGGGGAGTAAACTTAGAGGAGTAGATTGTGTGACAGGGGAGTAAACTTAGAGGAGTAGATTGTGTGACAGGGGAGTAAATTTAGAGGAGTAGATTGTGTGACAGGGGAGTAAACTTAGAGGAGTAGATTGTGTGACAAGGAAGCAGAATAAGAGGAGTAGATTGTGTGACAAGGAAGCAGAATTAGAGGAGTAAATTTTGTAATAAGGAAGCAGAATTAGAGGAGTAAATTTTGTGATAAGGGAGTAAAATTAGGGGCAAGAGCGTTTATTGAAACCTGACGGGCAAGCACGGTCGCGTAATATAGGCTAACGCGTCGGCGCGTCCTTGTCGCACCTACCGAGCGTACTAAACGGAAGCAGTGACGCGATAGGCGCGACCGTGCATATTGATTCTTATAAATGGACACTAATGTAATAATTATGTTTTTTTTTTTTTTTTTTTTTTATGGGATAGGAGGCAAACGAGCAGACAGGTCGCCTGATGGTAAGCGATCACCGCCGCCCATGGACACCCGAAACACCAGAGGTGTTGGAGGTGCGTTGCCGGCCTTTAAGATGGGTGTACGCTCTTTTCTTGAAGATTTGAAGGTCGTATCGGTCCGGAAATACCGCAGGCGACAATTCATTCCACAGTTTAGCTGTGCGGGGCAGGAAGTTTCTGGAGAAACGCACAGTTGAGGACTGCCAGCCATCTAGATGATGACGATGGAAATGTTGTCGCGTAGGGCGATGGCGGAAAGAAGCGGTAGGGATTAATCCGAACAATTCCTCGGAGCACTCCCCGTTATACATGCGATAGAAAATGCAGAGCGAGGCCACATCTCTACGCAGCGCCAAGGGGTCAAGCCGATCGGAGATATGCTGGCAGTTGACAATTCGAGTCGCTCGTCGTTGGATGCGGTCCAGAGGAGAAGCTGGTACTGAGGTGCCCCTGCCCATAGATGAGAACAGTACTCCATGTGTGGGCGAACCTGCGCCTTATAGAGCTGAAGGCGGTGGGCTGGAGTGAAATACTGTCTCGATCTATTGAGCACACCCAGCTTTTTTGAGGCCAGTTTGGCCTTTCCTTCTAAATGACCGCGAAACTGGACTGCACTCGAAATGTCAACGCCTAGAATTCCTATACTGGCTGTGGCAGTGAGGGAGTGCTCTCAAAAAAGGGTGATGCGACAAACTCTAACTTTTTTGCGGTAAACGCGCAAACCTGTGTCTTGGTAGGGTTAAATCGGACTAAGTTAAGTCGACCCCATTCAGAGACTTCTTTCAAGGAAGTCTCAATTTCAGACACAAGTTTGTTCCGGCTCTCGATGACGTTTTCCCGAGAGATATTGGTGCGGCCGGTGTAAGTAGCATCAACCGTACTATCATCCGCATAACAATGAATGCCGCTGGTTTGCAGCATGTCATTGATATGCAAGAGGAATAGCGTAGGTGATAGCACACAGCCTTGGGGAACACCAGCATTCACAGGCATGGAGTCAGAGCATTTACCGTCAACTAAGACCTTTATGCTTCTGTCTGCCAGGAAGCTACCCACCCAAACACATAATCTCTCGGGAAGCCCGTAGGATGGTAACTTCGAAAGAAGTGCTTTATGCCAAACGCGATCAAACGCTTTCGCGATGTCCAAACTAACGGCCAATGCCTCACCCTTCATCTCGATTGCCTGTGCCCAACGATGTGTCAGGTTAACTAGAAGATCACCAGCCGAGCGGCCTCTACGGAAACCATATTGTTGGTCACTAAGCAGCTGGTGATCCTCTAGGTACCGTAAGAGCTGGCAGTTGATGATGGATTCCATTATCTTCGAGAAGAGGGAAGTTATAGCTATTGGCCTATAGTTGGACGGATTTGAGCGGTCGCCTTTTTTAGGGATCGGGTGCACCAAAGCTGACTTCCAAGAAGCCGGGACTACGCCGGAAGAGTAAGAGAGCCGAAAGAGACGCGTTAAGACCGGAGCCAACTCAGGAGCACAAGTTTTTAGCACAATGGCAGGGACTCCATCGGGCCCACTCGACTTATGAGTGTCGAGGGAACGAAGTGCTTTACGCACTGAGCTTTGGTTGAACCGGACATCCGGCATATAGCTCTCGCACCGCGGTATAGTCGGCGGCGCGTTTCCCCCGTCATCCAAAGTAGAGTTGGACGCAAAGAGTTTGCCCAGAAGGTCGGCTTTATCTTTTGCGTCGTGGGCCCATGAATCACTTCCCATGTGCAGGGGTGGAAAAGATGGCGTGCAGAAATTCCCCTGGATAGCTTTGGCGAGAGACCAGAACGCACGAGTGCCTGAAGGGAGGTGCTCCAATTTCTCGCCAATTCTACCGATGTGCAGCGACTTTGCTCTGGCGATAACTCTTTTGAAGGACCTGGAGGCGAAGTTAAACTCCTTTTTTAGTGCGCTGGTATTTTCATCCCGTACTGCCGCCGCATTAACCCAGGCTCGGTAGCACTCGTTTTTCCAACGCGAGGCCTCTTTACAGAGACGACTGAACCAGGGTTGCGATTTACCACCAACAGGGACTACAGAAGATGGAATGAAAAGCTCCATTCCCTGCAGCACCACGTCAGCAACAGAATCGGCGACGACATCGGGATCATCCGGCGAGAAGCAAACTTGCCTCCAGGGGTAGGACGCAAAGAAGGACCGCATCCCATCCCAGTTCTGCTGACCTATAGTGCCACACACGGCGTGTACATGCAACTCGCCGACGCGGCGTGCACGCGAGCGGAACCGTGCTCCGAATCAAGCAGTGATCCGATGACCCCAGCGGGGCTTCAACGGATACACCGTAATCTGTCGGATGAGAAGTCAGCAGAAGGTCCAACAGGGAAGGTTCCTGTCCTTCCACATCTGGGATTCGCGTAGGCGTAGTAACCAGTTGTGTTAGGCCGTATGCCAGAGCAAAGTCAAAAACAGATCTGCCCGCATGATCGGTCTTATTAGAGCCGAGCCATTCGGCATTGTGGGCATTAAAATCACCGAGCACAATGATCTCAGCGGATGGGATCTGCTGCTGCACAGAGTCTGCAGCCGTTTGAGTGTGCTCAATGAGTCGGTCAGTTTCGGCATCACCGCTGTGGGACCTATATAGGCACGAATAGACGCGGGGATGGTCATCGCAGTCTATACGTAGCCATAGGGTGGAGAGGTCCTTACCTTCAAGATTCCTGAGGCGGCGAGAGCTGATATCGTCTCTAACGTACACACACACCCCAGCTCTAGGCACGAAAGTGTGTTCCAGTCCGTATCCAGGATAGGACAGGTAGGATGTGTCGGCTGGAGACGATATCTGCGTCTCGGTCAGAAAGAGCAAGGCCGGCTTTGCTGTCTCGAGGTGCTGATGGACAGCATTAAGGTTGGAATGTAAGCCCCTAATGTTGCAGAAGTCCACGGACAACATGGTAGGGGTGCCGAAGCAGTACTGCTCTTACCTCGGGTAGATGGCAGATGAGTGAGCGCGGTTTTGCCCCCCCAGAGTACGATGTGGGGCAGCCTCGGCGTCCACTCTCAGGCATAATGCGACCTGAGCGTGGAAGCCCAGTGAGGGATTCTCCAGCACTGCTGGTACCCTCCTGGGGTAGCCTCTTGAACTGCGCAATCATCATGATTAGGGGGGGTGGGGGTGGAGCACTGGGAACCTTACTCACCAACAGGAACACAACACTACATACCTACAGGGTAGGCAGCAGTGCTATTATGGCTGTGGTATTCTGTAAGGTGGAGGTATTCCCCCAGTTGGGCTGCTCCTGATTCGAGCGTGATGGCATTACGCTAGGCCCTACCTCTCTTTTTGGACGTAGTTTAAGGACATACCCGGGTCCAAAAGCTATGTTGTGAAATAAATATATCTATTTATCTAATGTATTTATTCTATGTGTGGTACCTCTTTTTGGGCGTGCTCCGGTGTTGGTTCATAACGTGCATCTTGTACGCCATAATGGAGGGACACTGCATATCACACTCCACACAGTACCTGCAACGTAAGTTGTCCACACAGTATAATAAAGAGTACTATCGAACAGCCACTCCCGCTCCCCGCTGAAAGTGCCGCCCGCCCCCTCTCGGTTACCTCACAGTTACCGCCTGTCAAAAATGCGAACACCTGTCGTATTTCACTTCCGTCGACCTGTCATATTTCACTCAAACAAGCATGGTACGCGTTCACCTACACGAGCTTAGACTGTGTGCTAGGAACGCGCCTCTTTCATATATTTGATGGCCAGTGTCCGAGGTGTGACGTAAGTTTTCATAACAATACTTTTTGAAAAAATAAATAATAATATTGTTGGACACTTTACACAGATAAATCTTCAAAATAAATAAAATCCATCAGTTTGTTTAACATTTGTGACTCGAAATCATCATTTAAAAGTCAATTCCATAGCCAGCTATGGGCGTAAAGTTAAAATTTATATGAAATTAGTCAAATTACTTTACACTCTTGTGAATAAAATGCAACTTTCTTATCAGTTTTTGCAGTATCGAGAGAGCTTTTAACTTATTGAATTTTAACACCCCGTCGTTTTTGCGTCGGGGGTTAAAAGCAGGTATAAATTTGAACCTTACAATTATCAGGATACAGTTGCTTCTTGTTGTCTTAGCGCGTGGCAATACAGAAGCTCTCGCTCAACACAAAAGGAACAATACCTTTGTTTAGAAACGTTCGTTTCAAAAAATTCATACTATAGTAAGTAAGTGTACCTAGATTCTGGCGGCTCGAGCGCTAGGACCGGGTGCGCCATCTTCTGGTGCTGTCGGTAGTATTTCCATTTGGAGTACGTGCGCGGACACTGCGGACATTTTATCGGGAGGTGGCTGGCTCTGGAACAGACCACAACATGTACAATAGGGAACTTGAATGTAGTTAAAATAATAGTTATTTGTTATACAAGGGGGCAAAGTTGTATTTTAACGCCAAGTGTGGAATTGAAAAACGAGCAAGTGAAAGGATTCTATAGTTGAAGCGAAGCGAGTGGTTCCAGAATAGAATCCTGAACCTGCGAGTTTTTTAACACACGAGAAGTAAAATACATTTGCACCCGAGTGTAACACAAAACTTTTCCCCTCACTATAGCGAGAAAACTATAACGCAAAAAATGCGTTTATCACTGCTTTCAGTAGTTCCACAGGTGGTAAATCATCTTTATTACTAGATTCACCTACTTTTATCAATTTTAAAGCAGTTAATTTGACTTTATTCAAGGTCAAATATACTTTACCCACTAGTGGATAAAATGCGTTTTTACCCGCTGCTATTAAAGGACAAAACACGTGTTTCCGAGCTAGTGAGGGGAAAAATATTTTATACCATGCACGAAATAAAGCATCAGATAATTATAAGAAAAACATGGACAGAAGTTATTTTTAAATCAAATTTCTTTTTAATAAGTCAGGTAAAGGTCAGGTAGCAATATATAAAGTAACTGAGTTGACCGTGACGTCACTCATTCATATCAATTCCATATTAGCAAGTCGTTCAAATTCGTTTTGACAGTTCTTAAAAAGAAGCTGATTTGACTAGGAGGCAAGTAGACTATTGTTACAAGAAAAAAAAACATTAAATAAATATTATCATCCATACTAAAATTTAAATGGGAAAGTGTGTGTGTCTGTTTGTTCGTCCGTCTTTCACAGCAAAACGGATTTTTTTAAGTGGAGATAGTTGAAGGGATGGAGAGTGACATAGGCTACTTTTTTTCTCTTTAAAAGCTAGTAGAGGAATAAATAAGAAAAGAGTGGTAACTCCATACATCAGTAAATTCGGGTTATTTTTAGTGACATCTAGCGTCAATCACACAAAGCGGAAATTCCTATATTCCTACCTCCTACAACCATCTAAGTGAGAATCAATAAAAGCTGTAGCGCCATCTAGTCCACCGTACATTGTTCTTGATGGTTCCGAGGTTTTTTAGGGTTCCGTACCAAAAAGGTACAAAAGGAACCCTTATGGTGCGACTCTGTCCGTCTGTCACATTTCTAAATATCTCGAGAACTACTTATGTTATTAACTTGAAATTTGGAATAGTTATGATAATTGTTATTTTTTTCTTAGACTTTATCTGTCTGTACAAAGTGTTTTTGTCAATACTAACCTCATGTGTCGCTCCATGTCGCGAGTGTTTCTCCTGGTCTTCCCACAGATGTCGCACACGAGCGTCGCGTGCACCGTCTTCCAGTGGTGCGAGTGGTCAGCTTTGCTCCTTGAAAATAAAAAGAAATTTTAAATTGGACCCGAATGAAGGGACCCATGAAGGCGTTAATGAAGGGCAACCTACTACTAAAACTATAGAGGAATAAGTACAGAAGACCGCAGCCAAATAGCACTAGACCCTACTCATAGTGTTGTGTTCCTGCCGGTGAGTAAGGCTGCCAGAGCTCAACGAGGGTGCGGTGTGCTGGTGACGGGAGGACTTACGGAACTAACTTGTTCCGTCTATTGCCCTTTGAGTCGTCGGCAACCCGAACCCTCCTTGGAACTTGTACACTCCTTTTTGCTGTGTACTTAACACAGCAAAAGGGAGTGTACAAGTTTCTAATGGGGTGGCAACGCGCATGTGACACTGTTTGAGTTGCAGGCGTCCATAGGATACGGTGACTGCTTTATATCAGGCGGGCCGTATGCTTGTTTGCCACCGACGTAGTATTAAAAAAAAAATAGGAAAGAGTTGTAACTCCATACATCAGTAAATGCAAGTTATTTGTATCTTATGTTTCATGAAAATCGGCCCTCTGTATAGCAGTTTTTGGCGGGGGTATTTAATTTAATTTTGTGGTTAGGTTACTTATGATAGTTATAGGTAGCAATAAACGAGCAGACGAGCCGCCTGATGGGAAGCTGTCATCCCCGCCCATGGACATAGCAACATCAGGGGAGCCACTTATGTAACAAACCGTAGATTAAATATCAGAAGATCATACCATCCTATACATTAATAACCTAATTACAAAATTAAAATTTTGAAAAAAACCCCCGACCGCGACATAGTAGACCGATTTTCATGAAACATGGCTAAAAACACTCCCGACTAACACAGCTTTCAGACAAAAAAACTAAATCTACATCGTAAATTTAAATAGATATCATACACGAAAGAAAAAACGACAAGTTCAAGTGGGGTTCGATTCCCGGCTCGGCCACCAGTGGGCCTTGTCGTTTTTTCTTTCGTGTATGATATCTATTTAAATTTATAATTTATATATAGTAGTGTGACTACTTGAAAAAAGAACAAATCAAAAAATATTCAATAAAATAATTTGATTTGTTCCCTAGTTGTAAATCTACATTGGTTCATCCGTTCGGGAGCTACGTGGCATCGTAGCTCCCGAACGGGAGGAGGAGACAGACACACACACAGACAGACAGACAAACACACAGACAGGCACGTCAAACTTATAACACCCCTTCGTTTTTGCGTCGGGGCCCGGGGGTTAAAAAGTGACCGCCTAAGAACGCGCATACACTACACGACACATAGATGGCGCCACAAAAAATGCCTTGTTGCCATCGATTATTTGTAGATTGGCGTTAAGTGTCACTTTCGAGCCATAAATCTATGTCAAAAGTGACACTTAACGTCATCTACAAGTATAATCGAAAGCTACAAGACATTTTTTGTGGCGCCATCTATGTGTGGTGTAGTGTATGCGCGTTCTTAGGCGGTCGCTTTTCAATGTATGGGATGGTATGATCTTATATGTAATCTATGAACAAACTCACCAGAAGAAGGCTCTTGACCACCTGCATCCCGCGCACTGATATTTGCGTCTGTGACTCTCGAGCAGGTGAGAATGTGTGTGTTCCTTGCGCAGCATTCTGTTGCAGTAACGACACCGATAGAGGGCGCTTGGCTCCTTTTTAATATGCTCTTTGTGCATTTCCTGAAATCCATAGTTATTTCAATTTTTTTGCACTCGCGTTAAGTTCCAAAATTTTAAAATGCTCAAACTTTCACCCCCCATTTTAGGGAAGTGGCGGGTTAAATAGAGACAAAAGGTAGCCTATGTCACTCTCCATCCCTTCAACTATTTCCAATTGAAAAATCACGTCAATACGTCGCTCTGTTTTGCCGTGACAGACACACACACTTTCCCATTTACAATATTAGTATATAAGTATATTCATACTAATATTATGAATGGGAAAGTGTGTGTGTCTGTTTGTTTGTCCGTCTTTCACGGCAAAACAGAGCCATGAATTGACGTGATTTTTTTAAGTGGAGATAGTTGAAGGGATGAAAAGTGAGATAGGCTTATTTTTTTTCTCTTTCTAACCCCCACTCTCATATTTATCATTATTATTCATAACTCCCGCTCTGTGCAAATGCACATTTACCGTGGAAAACGTTCTTACCTTTTTATGGCTATGATTAACATGTCTAGTCAAAGGTTTCTTTGTCCTAAAACTGATTCCGCAAAACTCACATCTGTATGGCTTAGAGTCGTCCACAAGCTCCGCTTGCTTTTCTAAAACACTTCTCATTTGATCGCTCATTTCTACTTCCGTAAAATATTCTGACACATCTTCACCGTACTGTATAATAGTTCTCTTGTACGTTAAGATTCTTTTCTTATATTCCTTTTTATGTTTTCCATCTTTGTAACTGTAGTCGGAATCATTTGTAACATGATCATCGTCAAATGTATCTTGGTTGTCTTCAACATCGCTAACTCTTTCTGATTTAACTTCTACTTCTATGTTTTCATTTACATTAAAAACTCCAATTTCTAATTTATTTTTGTCTTTCTTAGTTTTCTTTTTACTTTTCTCTTTCAAATTTGTTACTAAAGCTTCTTTTTTCTTTTTCTCTATTTTATTTTTTAATTTCCTCTTTTTAGGAGGAACATTTAGATCACTATTGTTTATAGCTTCGACTTTGACATGATCATCTGTTTCTGCATTTCTAGGTAGTTCATTTTTGATTGACTCTATAGAAGGGATTTCTAAATCTAGAATTTGACTGTTTTCGAAGCAAGCGTCATACTTATCCTTAATGTAAATACTGAGACATGATAATGTGTTTTTTGTTGGCTGAAAATTAAATAGTTTATTGAAAATTACCAAATATAACCATATTTAAAGTCACACACAGGTCGAACGCGATTAATTAACATTATTTTTACCTTTTTTCCCAACGTTGGGAAAAAAGGTAAAAATAATGTTAATTAATCGCGTTCGACCTGTGTGTGACTTTAAATATGTGTACAAAGCGCGAGAACTTAAAGTGAAATATAACCATGACTTTTAGAAGCAGGATAGATAAAAATAAGTAAAGGGAGCGCATTCAGTAACTGAGATAAATTATTTTAATAATAATATTTAAGGTACAGTGGGGCAAATCTCGACTGGGGGTAATTGTAACTGATCCATTTTTTCCATTACACTATGATGTTGAGTTCTACATGTATCCACTGAACATGCCTACCATACTCGTATATAACCGGTGGACATTCTATTTAATAATGCAAACATTATGAAAAAACTGGACCAGTTACATTTGACCCCCCAGACGAGATTTTCCCCGCTGTACCTTAAAATATTTCATAATGTGACAGACAGATTTGCGCATAAGGGTTTCTTTTGTAACTTTTTGGAATCCTAAAAAAATATTTACAGAATATTTCAACAGAAATTTATACAACTTATTTATTTTGACGGCGATAGTTACTCATGAAATAAAACTATGGATACGGATTATATCGCGTATGAATTTGAAATTCATCCCGACGTTTCGAACTCTTTACAGTGTTCGTGGTCAACGGGTGACTGAGGAAAAATTACGGCGCCATCTATGTGTGGTGGAGTGTAAGCGCGTTCGTAGGCGGTCGCATTTTAATGTATGGGATGGTATGATCTTGTTATATTTAATTTATGGTATAACGAACACATTTTAAATAATAACTCACAAGTGTCAGTGATTCTTCGAGAACTGTATGGGCTCTCCGCACCTGGCATTGGAACAGTTGGAACCTCCTCAAAACTGTGTTACACTCCCAACATATAAGTATGTACGGCTTACTCAACACCTGTAAGTAAATAATTCAATAAAAGAATTGGGTCGGAACACAGATATAGTAAGAAAGGAGATTGTACATTATTATTATTATTATTATTTATTTATTCATAATAAACAATTACACTTATGCAATACAATTACTGCGCCAAACGGGAATAACCAGTTTGTTGGCGCTGCGCTCAGTTCTAACTTTAATCCTTACTGGTTGATAGGTAACTGTTTACATGTTGTGTCTTATATGAATACTATTGTTAGTAGAGATAAAGCATGCAAATATGTTAGGACATGATGGGCTATTTATCCATACTAATATTATAAATGGGAAAGTGTGTGTGTCTGTCCGTCTTTCACGCCAAAACGGAACCACGAATTGACGTAATTTTTTAAGTGGAGATAGTTGAAGGGATGGAGAGCGACATAGGCTACTTTTTGTCTCTTTCTAACGCGAGCGGAGCCACAGGCAAAAGCTAGTATTGAATATGTCTGTTGTAAATTCTTGAACCCACACACACTTGTAGACGCTCCTAGTGTGTCATCAAACACAAAGTATGTACACTGTACAGTGAGCTACCAAAGTGCATGGCGAATATATCAATTCATTGATAAAAGGCTACTGAGGAGTGACGTCTATGGTCAATTCATTTACTTTACATATTTCTCTTTGACTTATTAAATAGAAGTAATTTCTAATACATACAATCACACCTGTATCCCATAAAAGGGTAAGCAGAGCACATGAAACTACTAAAGCTTCAGTGCCACTCTTGGCAAATAAGGGGTTGAAACAAAACGAAACTGTGACATTGCAGTGACAGGTTGCCAGCCACAATTTAACCCATATCCCACAGTCGCCTTCTACGACACCCACGGGAAGAAAGGGGGTGGTGAAATTCTTAACCCGTCACCACACAGGCACAGAAATTATGCTTCAAAATAACTACTGTTCATATTTTTCTTCTATTATGTGGTGCTTTATTTCATGCACTGCATATTTAAAATATTTTATTTTAAGTATAGGAAACTAGCCTAGTATTTAAATATGGTCATGTAAATAAAAATTACAATCTTTTTTAAAGGTATATTAAGAAAGTGACGTCGCACAGATTCAACTAGCGTACAATCTCGGTTTGAGGCTCCTTTGAGGTCGCTGCGCCGTTAAGGGCGCGCTTAACAAATCTTACCTCTGTCCTCTGCTTTTCGGCCAAAAAACTAAGAAACAGATCATAGTTAGATAAAGGAGAGAGCCGGCGGTCCGTGCTGAGGCAGCCCCGGCAGATTAAATCGTCACATTCTCTTTTCACACAGTTCATTTTCTTCCACCACTTTTCCAATAAGAACTACATGATATCGTCACTTTATAGCATTGCTTGAGTTAATTATCAATGGTAGTCAAACCAGCATCCTTAGTGACTTCATGATTGTGTTTATTTTTGATAATTAACGCGAATTTTCCGCAAAACTATCTAATAAGACAATCCTATACTATACAAAACAATACAATACATACAACAACACCACTGAAATAATATACGTCCATGAACAACACAGACGCTGTCGTCTTGTCAACTGTCAAAATTGCTATTAAAATTTCTAAACGTTTTGCAAGTCAAATGCACGGCCAAATACAGTACGACCCAATAAAGCTAGGAACACACTACGCGGACGTCCGTCGTAAATCGACCGCGGACGGGAATCTGGACAATGGAAATACACGTAGCCGTGCAAACTATCGGTCGACGGACGTGGACGTGGCCTTGAGTGCGTGGACGTCCGATCGAAATCTGGCTCGCTGGATGTTTTGTTCCGTGCACACTGATCGGTCGCGGTCGCGGTCGTTTTACGACGGACGTCCGCGTAGTATGTTCCTAGCTTTATGGACGACCAAATTACACATTCTCATCCATAAGGCGTTTTAAATATTAACTCAAACGTCGTTTGGCTTAAAGTTCTAGTAGCCAGGCCATAAATTTCCAAAAAAAATTGTTTTGGTGTCGCTGTCGCTGTCGGGATGTCACTGTCATGTCATTGAGATTTGAGAGTAAAAAACACTAAAAAGTGTACTCTTCCTACTCTTATTTATTTATTAGTGTAATATTTCATGAAATGGATAAAATCATTATCAAGAATGAATACTTTCCGCATTACGGCACGATAAATTATTGCCACGCATGTTTAAGCTCAGACAGAGTTCTTTCAACAGTAAGCGATTATGCCGATATCTATTTCAAAATTTTGGATGTTCAAAATATGGTAAGAAAATTTTACAACCAGAGTCAATATAAAGATCACCGGTGTTACTACATATTTTACTTTGACAATAATTCTCTATATACTCGATCTTCTTTGGTTTTATTAATAGTTTTTTTTAATACTACGTCGGTGGCAAACAATCATACGGTCCGCCTGTTGGAAAGCGGTCACCGTCACCTATGGACGCCTGCAACTCAAGGAGTGTCACGTGCGCGTTGCCAACCCATTAGAAAGTTGTACTCTCTGTTTGCTGTGTTAAGTACACAGCAAAAAAAGTCTATAAGTCCTAAGGAGAGTTTGGGTTGCCGACGACTCAAAGGACAATAGACGGAACAAATTAGTTCCATAGGTCCTTTCGTCACTGTTACACGCGTGACCCTCGTTGAGCTCTGGCAGCCTTACTCACCGGCAGGAACACAACACTATGAGTTTGTCACTTTACAAGCTCACCTTAAGAATTATTGTGTATATTTTTATTTATTTTAGGTACAGGAATTGTATTTATGCTGGGAATGTATAGCAATACTAAAGAAAGTCAGGATGTTAAAAAAAAAAGTGGAAGAGGCGCAGAGGATTCTTCAATTTTATTACACAAACAAACAGGTAAACTAACCTTCGCAATAAATCTGATTGTTAAGAGTTAAGAGATAATTCCTCTCTTTTTTCTCCATCCATCGATTTTGAATAGAATTGATGAAAAGTTTGTCAAAAATGCCGTTTTTTCTCGCACCATGTATGTTTTTTTCAAAAATCTGTAAATGCCATTTTTCACCAATTTGAAATCAATGGATGGTCCCCTTAAACCATTTTCACGTATATTGATTTAAACTAACACGATCTTCACTCATATTATTAAATTAAAACGGGACTTAATCGCGTAAAACTTACGTTTATATTTATCCCGACGTTTCGGACATGACATTACGTCCTTGGTCACGGGTAGATTGGCTGCGAGTTGTATCAACATCTTCTTGCTGTACGAGTTTTTCGAACTACCTGCACTTGATTGCCACTCTGCCTACATACAACCCTCACGACATCGATGGTATGGTATGGGACCGGAAGTTTTCTCACGTTTACACTCGCCAATCACTGGATTCCACGAAGATGAAATCCCTTGCCCTTCATTTTGATTGAAATTACTATGTTTCCTGATTTCAATCGCTTCACGTACTTTCCTGCTATAGTAAACACGTTCAGTTGAAAGGATTTTGGGATTATGCAGTTCAATTCAGTGGTTTGGTCCTGACTTCAGCAAATTCTCATAGCTGCCCTTATAAATAAAAATAAATAAAATTAGCCTTTATTATTGAAGTTTCATTTAACTACATTTTTTTTTTTGTTACTCATTTACATCGGCAACTCCAACTCGTCCTTTGACGAAGGCCTCCTCCAAAGTCCTCCACTGGTTTCTGTCTCTTGCCACAGTCATCCACGCCCTTCCACCCGTCCCTCTCAGGTCCCCGGACCATCTACATTTTTGAGGCCCGCCTTTTATTGTGCTGTACCTAGGGCACCACTCTACAAGCTCTCGAGTCCACTTGTTTCTGCCCTCTCTCATTATGTGGCCAGCCCTTACTGACCCGCTATCAAAATACACCCTGTATATTTGAGTGATTCCCGAAAAGTTTGTACAGTCAACCAATTGGAACCCTAGGCCACTCTACAACCATGTCAAAGTGACAGGCAGTAAGAGATTTCTTACAATCTGATTTATAATGTCAAATTTCATAGGTTATTTGTTGTTAAGTTATATTGTTTCTGTAAATTTGTTATTTATTTTTTAATTTATTTTAATGTAATTTTGACGATTCGAAAGAGGTTGTAAAATCCTACTTGAATAAACGATATTTTATCTTTATCTTTATCTATCTACTGTGACATAGTTCTACAGTGGCCTAGGGTTCCAATTGGTCGACTGTACATTTGGATCACGTCTCCGATTTGGATAAAAATTGGTAGGCTGATGGAGTCCATGATGCTGAGCAAGATCCACTAGCTTTCCCAAAATGTCCCAAGCTGTTTGTATGAAACTTTCCTTTTTTGCTGTCACTAGGTAAATATTTGTAAAAAATTAAATACGTCACTAGGTAATCTAAAATTTATAGAGGTAGGTTGGCATATTTTTTACTAAATGTTAGTATATAAATATTATATGTTAAATGAATACATTCACTGTTTTCATTGGTGGTTTGTGAGAACTGAGTGAGCACATGTTAATGACTGTATCTTTTGATTTATCTTTTTACAAATTCAGAGATTCGTTTTACAATTGTTTTAGAACTTTTACTAAATGATCAGCATATTTTATTTTATTTTTGGAAGGTGCTCACTCAATCCACACGCACACATAGAAATCTGGTAACAATTCTATCAGCCTACCAATTTTTATCAAAATCGGAGACGTGATCCAAATGTACAAACTTTTCGGCAATTGCTGATTTGTGTATTTTATTTTTCAGGACACCTTTCCTGACGCTCTTTCAAATCTCACCACTCACACCACTGACCATCAGATATGTTTAACTTACCAAGAAAAAGAAATAAAACCAGTCAAAGAGGAAATTGACATTTACGATGAATTTGACCACTTCGACAATGAGAATATCAAAGATGAACCCGATAATGAGACAAATATTACAGTAGTAGACAAAGTGCAAACTACTCTGGTAACCACTCCGGTAATCACTGCGGTAACCACTCTGGTAACCACTCCGGTAATCACTGCGGTAACTACTCCGGTAACCACTCCGGTAACTCTAGAAACCAATGATTGGATGGAGTTCAATTTAAAGCGAATTAAGAACCGGAAAGCAAAATATAGATTTTTGAATGTTAAACTAAGAAAACATAGGAAATTGTTAGTTAGGAAGATACCGATAGAGTTTGATGCTGTTCTGAACGGTTTGGAAGAGGAGAGACGGAGCAATACATTTTTAATAATGAAGTATAAGTGTGTTAGTTGTGTCGCTGCGTGGAGTGATGAAGAGGGGTTGGCGAAACATTATAAGAAGTGTCATGATGAGGTGAGATTTTATTTGTGTTGTTTGACAAACATCCGTGAAATGAAATGAAATATTTATTTTCCAAGTAGGCATATTACAATGCGCATATGAACGTCAAATAAAGCTACGCCGGCTCTAACCCTACGCCTCAGCCTCGAGAAGATTTCAGTCCCCCCTCAGTTGGAGGGGGGTATCCACTATGGGACCGGTAAGAAACTCGGCGGCAGGGATCGGAACCGGTTTCAAAATATCGGTTAATATTGTTCGTAAACAGTTCAAATTTCTGTTCTGTCATTAACCGGTAATCTACAATAACGTTTTGACAGAGAACAAATCAATTTCGGTTACCTGTATTCAAGATGAACAGAATTTATTTCGTTCCGTGAAGTTTATTGAACGGGTTAATAAAATGACATGCTGTGTCAAGTTTGACAATAAATTTATTTACATGTCTACAACAGCCTCTTCAACCAGCAATATACTGATATTGCACCTTTTTATTGTGAAGTTATAAATCGGTACGTCAGACATTGACTTAAATGAGGAGGCACACTGACATTTTATCCCACATTGAGTAATTATTAACATAATTACTAAAAGTTATCCCACCAGGCGGCGCCTGTGCAAGTGTCTAGCCATGTCACTGTCATTCATATGTGAGAGAGAGAAAACAAATATCATCTTCTCTCTCTCACGTATGAAATTCTTCATCTGTGCAATGGAAGGACGGGACGGCGCCATCTGTCATAACTTTTGAGTGTGCCTCCTCATTAAATGCAATAATTGATACCTTTAGCCAGAGACTTCGGTAGAAAGAGGTTATATTCATTTATTACATTTTAACTCGAAAATATGAAAAAAAAAATATATTTTATTATACAAGAAAAGAAAATAAACACCGTGGGCCTGAATAACCCGAAAGATTTTAACCACATGCATTTTTGATGTAAAAACAAAAAATATTGTATGACTTTTTTATTTCTTTTTGTGTTTTTTTACTCTTTTTGAATGTATTTTCACATAAAAAAGTAAATGTTAATTTTTTTGAAATATTTTACTTGTCACATAATCTGCTTAAAACTACTAGGAATCACATTACACAGTGTAACAACATTAAATTTTAAAATCTAAATTATAAAATGCAAACATGGAAAAAGCTTGCCCACTACGAGGATCGAACCCGGTACCTACATATTCTTAGTCCATGTCCCAGACCGCTAGACTACGGAGAGAGATTACTGACCGGACCAAATTATTGAACCGTATCGGAGTGCATTTACCTACACCGAAAGATTCGCCTTATATACATGACTATAAGGTCCATTTCAAAGATACTTTTAACATAATAGTTTGTAGCTTGACGTCATATAATTGTCATTCGCACCAAAGTTTCGCTGCCTGCAAATGAGAAAAGAGTCGTTGTATCTCTGACGTTGACATCTCTGACGTAGAAACCGGTTAATTTCGTTCAACAGAAACAGATCTGCTGAAGAACAGTTCTCTCATATTAACCGGTTAAAAACCGGTAACCGAAAACAAGAACACTATTTTTTCGGTTTGACGTCTAGAGCCAAAACCGGTTTGGTTGAAAATACCGGTATCCGATCCCTGCTCGGCGGGCCACTTCTTTTCAAAACATTACATCTTATAATTAACATGCATTAAAAAACAAGATACAATTTAAAAAGCAAAAGTATTCATAAAAAAATATTAGCAGACTATGATTAATAAGAGATGTTAGAGATGTATAGAGTCTCTAAGTGTCAAAGTACATCTAAAAAAAAAGAAAAATTATACATGATAAAGAAAAAAAACGAACTGATACAAATAAAAGATTAATGATGATATAGACAGTCAACCAAATCTTGGCACTAAAAAATGCCGCAAATTTTACGAATTTCCTTTTCGGACTTGTTCAGTACAGATGGTGCTTTTTTTACGCACTAGTGCGTGAAGTGGTTCATTTTATGTCAGTTCGAAACTTCGGAGATCCATCTGTACTGAAAAACGTCGTACGATACACGTGCGAAAAGAAAATTCGTAACTCGTTTCGATCTTCCTTTTTTACGCCCTTGTATCGTAATGTACTATTCGAGACTAATTTTGAATAAGCTATCACCATCATCATCCTCCTTGCGTTATCCCGGCATTTGCCACGGCTCATGGGAGCCTGGGGTCCGCTTTGACAACTAATCCCAAGATTTGGCGTAGGCACTAGTTTTACGAAAGCGACTGCCATCTGTCCTTTCAACCCGAAGGGTGCCTAGTCCTTATTGGAATTAGTCCGGTTTCCTCACGATGTTTTCCTTCACCGAAAAGCGACTGGCAAATATCAAATGACATTTCTCACATCAGTTTCGAAAAACACATTAGTACGAGCCGGGGTTCTAACCCGCGAATTCCGGATCGAAAGTCGCACGCTCTTACCGCTAGGCCACCGGCGCTTTTAATTTTGAATAAGCTATATCATCAATATTATATTTTTCCAGTCAATCGGGCCATACCAATGCGGAATATGCAAGACTCGCTTGCTGGACAACCTCGGAGCGCACCAGACGAAGCATTACCAGAGGGAATGTAAAGTTTGCCGACTGCGGAGCTGCTCACAGTTCGCCATGGACCGCCATCTTGAGCAGCACGACCGGATGGTGCAGTGTTTGGCCTGCGGGCTATGTTTCAAGTAAGTCACAATACAATACAACGATCATTGCCGGAGGGAACGTAAAGTTTGTCGGCTGCAGAGCTGCTCACAGTTCGCCATGGACCGCCATCTTGAGCAGCACGACCGGATGGTGCAGTGTTTGGCCTGCGGGCTATGTTTCAAGTAAGTCACAATACAATACAACGATCATTGCCGGAGGGAACGTAAAGTTTGTCGGCTGCAGAGCTGGTCACAGTTCGCCATGGACCGCCATCTTGAGCAGCACGACCGGATGGTGCAGTGTTTGGCCTGCGGGCTGTGTTTCAAGTAAGTCACAATACAGTACAACGATCATTGCCGGAGGGAATGTAAAGTTTGTCGGCTGCAGGGCTGCTCACAGTTTGTCATGGACCGCCATCTTGAGCAGCACGACCGGATGGTTCAGTGTTTGGCCTGCGGGCTGTGTTTCAAGTAAGTCACAATACAATACAACGATCATTGCCGGAGGGAACGTAAAGTTTGTCGGCTGCAGAGCTGGTCACAGTTCGCCATGGACCGCCATCTTGAGCAGCACGACCGGATGGTGCAGTGTTTGGCCTGCGGGCTGTGTTTCAAGTAAGTCACAATACAGTACAACGATCATTGCCGGAGGGAATGTAAAGTTTGTCGGCTGCAGGGCTGCTCACAGTTTGTCATGGACCGCCATCTTGAGCAGCACGACCGGATGGTTCAGTGTTTGGCCTGCGGGCTGTGTTTCAAGTAAGTCACAATACAATACAACGATCATTGCCGGAGGGAATGTAAAGTTTGTCGGCTGCAGGGCTGCTCACAGTTTGTCATGGACCGCCATCTTGAGCAGCACGACCGGATGGTGCAGTGTTTGGCCTGCGGGCTGTGTTTCAAGTAAGTCACAATACAATACAACGATCATTGCCGGAGGGAACGTAAAGTTTGTCGGCTGCAGAGCTGGTCACAGTTCGCCATGGACCGCCATCTTGAGCAGCACGACCGGATGGTTCAGTGTTTGGCCTGCGGGCTGTGTTTCAAGTAAGTTACAATACCTCAATCATTGCCAGAGGGAATGTAAAGTTTGTCGGCTGCGGAGCTGCTCACAGTTCGCCATGGACCGCCATCTTGAGCAGCACGACCGGATGGTTCAGTGTTTGGCCTGTGGGCTGTGTTTCAAGTAAGTCAATACTAGAGATTGGCCGAATACGAATATTCGGCCGAACATTCGGTTCAGCTGTTACCGAACCGAACATTCGGCCGAATATTCGGTTGAGCTATATTTTAAATCCTGGCTTAGAGTTAAAAACGTTTCAATGATTGGTAATGGATGAACATTTAAGGCTCTTAATGTTCCTATAGGGTGTGTAATGGTTGGTATAACTTTTTTGGTATAATAACATTTGATATAACAACATTTCGTATATATTTAAAGGATATAATCACTCGTTTGACATAATTAACATTTGGTATAAACACAAAATATATACTTTTATTTTGTATAATCATTATTTCGTATAACACTTATTTATAATAACCGTTATATGGCATAACTATCTATTGATATAAGACTAGTATAATATAACCAGCAAACAGTATAAAACATTTCATGAAATTTTTTTATTCTTTTTTGAAGGGATCACAGTTCTAACCTAACCTAACCTACTTTTCTGATAGCAGTACATATGTTTGAGGGTCACAGTTCTAACCTAACCTAACCTATTTTACTGGTAGCAGCGCGTTGTGTGTAGGGGTCACAGTTCTAACCTAATCTACTTTTCTGGTAAATGATGGATCTAATTTATTGTACAATTGTTTTTTAGAAAGATTTTGTGTTATACAATTTATTTATTATCGGAAATAAGCATTATACTCAAAGTATGTTATAATAAATGTTATTAGAAAAAATGATCATTATATTAAATGGGAATTATACAATTTGTTAGTATATTATTTGTTGTTATATAATACAATAATTATATCAAATGATCGTTATAACGACTAAAAATATATCAAAAAAAGTTATATCGATCGATACGCACCCGTTCCTATAATCTCTAGTCAATACAATAAGCATGTTCACATTGTTCACACGAGCGATTTTTGGTCGGAGTCGGAGAAAACCGTATCCGCGTCAATACGTTTGGGGAGACCCTAAGATTTAACATGCGTACTTCACAAATTTTTGTGCACGTTTATAAATGCACTACATATAACTATAAAATATATAATACACCTCTATAATGCTCCATTGTCTTTGGTTTTAGTATCAGGATTCGTGTACTCGGTTACACGTATTATCCTTGTACTCGGTTACACGTATTATCCTTGCACTCGGTTACACGTATTATCCGTGTACTCGGTTACACGTATTATCCTTGTACACGGTTACATGTTAGGTACTATTGTTGTGTTTAATTTTTCTTGGATCCGCCTATACAGTCAGTGTTTAAAATTAAAATAAATAGCCGGGGCCACGCAGAGTGAGTTATGTCGCGAGGCAATAGTTCAGTGTAGGTAGAGTTGTGGAGGCACCTTGGCCGAGGCAGCACGTGCGTTTTGCTCCTGCCTCGACCGAGGCACATCAACATAGCATAGAACCAGGGGCGGCTCACTCCGCGTTTCTTCCATACATTTCGACGGCCGCGAGTTCGCGGCCCATCAAGTTTGACAACCTTCACGCAGCGCAATAGAACTCAATATCGCATGCAGTCCGTTGACAGGTTGTTGAGAGTGAGCCTTCTGTACTTGTACTTTTATATATTCTGTGATAGAACGACCGGTTTGGCCTAGCGCGTAGCGACCCTGCCTGCTAATCCTCGGTCCTGGGTTCGAATCCCGGTAAGGGCATTTATTTGTGTAATGAGCACGGATATTTGCTCCTCAATCATGGATGTTTTCTATGTATATAAGTATTTGTATTTTATATATATCGTTGTCTGAGTACCGACAACACAAGCCGTCTTGAGCTTACCGTGGGCCTCAGCCAATCTGTCTAAGAATGTCCTATAATATTTAGGCCTGATTTAGACGGCGTTCGAACTCGCATGCGATTTTAGTTACATTACGGGCTGTTGAGGTTACACATAATTATGTACAGCCATCAAATACCGCAATGTAATTGTTAAGGATTGTAGCTTTAAAAATATATTAAAAATAATTTCGCCTGGCAACATTATGCAAAAAAGTAAAAAAAAAAATATAACCGTCGATTCACTCCCGCTTTTCCCATGTCGTCTCGAGGAGCATGTCGCGCTAACCTTTTCGAAATTAAAGTAAAATATAATATACTCGTGAAAAATCGTGTGTGAGTTTGTGGAAGGCTGATCGATTGAAGAAGCACGTCGCCTGTTCCATTTTCGGTGTCTGAGCTGGTTAAGGTAACTCGGATTCAAGGTAAGTCTGGACGAGCCGAGATTCGAGGAGCCTGGCCAGCCACCGCCGACTGCTGCATCGTCGCCTACAGCCGAACAAGGTGAGTGCTTCCCACAATTGACCCAGCCTATCTTAAATTCCCTAATTTCTTGTCGTGTCGTTCGTGTCGTTAAGCTATAAAATTAATCGAATACAGTCCACATATATAATTTAAAGATATCGAAGTAAAATAATCCCCTACATTTTTTGTTCCCTCGACCGGATAATTGTAAAGTGACCGTGGTTAATTTTCGATTTAAAACCCTTTCATTATTAGTTAAATTGTTCGTTGTGAAATCATAAAAACATTGGAGGGTAAGATTAGAAACACTTGGCTTGGGCGTTTTTCCATTAGTTAAGAAGGTGCGTGTTCATACTTTGCATAGACTAAAATTTGTTTCGAGTTTCGATTTAGTGAATTTCTGAACGCAACCATAACTGTCATCGCTGTTGTGTCAAAGTGAAAAGTAAACATAACCTCAATTGATTCCTTACATAAATTAAATTTATATTAAATAGTTTACTAGAGTAACATGGCAACGGAAAGTTTTGATAAAAACCGTGTAGGGCGGGATTACGCCTTTGTGCGGATGGAGTTTATTCATAGCAGTTGCGACTTAAAAGGTTATTGTTTGAGTGACGTGATCAGGCTGGAAGAGGAGTTTCACGCCTTTCAAGTTGATTTATTGACGGCGACTGCAGCTGGTGACCGTAAAAGCGAGCTGGAAATATCGGCGCAGTTCGAAAAAATGGTAAAATCTATAAAAATACGTTTATCGGAAACAGGACCCACCGTGTTAAAGACCAATGAAAATACGACTTCAAGTGCTAAATTGCCTAAAATAACTATAGTTCCATTTGACTCTAAAATTGAAAATTGGGTATCGTTTATTCAGATTTTCGACTCACTAGTTCATAGGAAAAGTATACCTGCAGTTGAAAAGCTTCACTATTTGTTATCAAGTGTGACCGGGTATGCCTTCGATTTGATAAAAAATTACCCATTGTGTGACGAAAATTACATGATCGCGTACAACACACTTAAGGAGCATTTTGATAAAAAAAGAATAATTGCTAGTCTGTTTTATGAAAAAATATTAAACTGTGAGGTGGCAAGATCTAAAAGTCCATCTGAATTAGTGAGAATTTGTCGAAATTTTAAAGAAAATATTGATATTTTGTCAAAGTATAAATTACCCGACAGGAATTTTATGCTATTCCATTCATTGTGGTCTAGATTGGACGCTAGTACAAAAGAAGCCTTTGAGCTTCAACTTCATTCAACCACGGAAATTCCTAGTTATGAAGAATTAATGTCGTTTATCGAAAAGCGGAGCCAAGCATTAGAAAACAGTCTCGGTAAGTCGTTAACAGTTAGTAGTAAACCGGTGTCGAACAAGCCAGTGCTTAATAAAGTTAAATCTTCATTTCTTGTTCCTCCAGTAAATAATGTGAGTGATTGTGTTATGTGCTCCGCACCAGGGCACACATTTGAGCATTGTCCAAAATTTTTGGAATTGCGGCCAATGGATAGGTTCGCCCAAGTTAAGGAAAAGAAACTTTGTATAATGTGTTGTAGGCCATCCCATTCAGTTAAGAATTGCAAGTCCTCGGTGTCTTGTGGCGTTTGTAAACATAGACACCATACATTATTGCACTTTGATAAGGAGTTGGAACCGTCCACTCGGCAAACTCAAGTGACATTGACTGTCCATAATGCAAATGCACCAAGCCTGTTCTCGACGGCTATTGTAATGATAAAAAATAAACATAACCATTTAGTACCAATTCGTATGCTATTGGATAATGCTTCTGCATGTAATTTTATTACATTAGAGTGCGCTCGAAAACTAGGAATACCAATTAAAGTTAACTCACCATCGGTGAATGGTGTCGGTCTAGCGTCAACTGACACTTTTGGAATTGTCGATTGTGAGATAGTCCCGGCAAATGGGGACTCATCTTGCACATTTTCGTTTGAAGCGTATGTGCTTCCTAAGATCTGCCCTGATATGCCACTGGAGCCACTTAAGGTGTCGTCCTGGATGCATCTAAAGGATTTAGATCTCGCTGATCCATATTTTTATAAGTCTGGACCAATAGACATGTTGGTTAGTGTCAACCTTTTTGCTGCGGCATTACAGTCTGGTGTTGTCAAGGGCAACCCAGATGAGCCCATAGCCGTCCGCACGGTGTTTGGCTGGTTGGTGATGGGTGAGTGCCCTAGAGACATTAACACTTCTCGTTCTCGTTGTTCTAAGGGGTCCGGAGGTGATATGGAGAGGTGTTTTCTCGTGTCGAGTCTTTCATTAGACAACAGCATCAAGCGCTTCTGGGAGTTGGAAGGCTTTGATCTGCCTAAAAATATCGTTTTGTCGAAATCGGAATTGTCGTGTGAAAACCAAATGGAAAATTCATATTGTCGCAGTCCCGGGGGAAGGATGGTAGTACCATTAACTTATGTCGACCCTCAGGACAAACCAAGGTTTTCAAATTCTCGTGAGATAGCTCTCAAGCGTCTCTTAAATTTAGAGAGGAAATTTAAATTAAATCCTCAATTTCGGACAGCTTATGTCAATTTCATGGACGACTATTTAAGTTGTGGTCACATGGAAGAGGTTGGTCCTCCAGTGGCGTCTGAGGGTCAGTTCTATTACATACCTCACCATGGAATTTTGCGGCCAGACTCCGTCACTACGCCTCTGCGTTGCGTTTTTGACGCTAGCGCCCAAGACTCTTCGGGGCAGTCCTTGAATAGTGCGCTGCTGTCAGGCCCAAAGTTGCAAAATAATATATTTGATTTGCTGGTTCGTTTTCGATGGCATGCAGTAGTGTTCACCGGGGACATCAAGCAGATGTACCGGCAGTTTCTTGTCGCTTTACAGGACTGCGACTATCAACGCATTTTATGGCGTCCATCATCTGATGAGCCTGTGAAAGATTATCGTTTGCTCACAGTGACCTATGGCGTGTCCTGTGCTCCCTATCAGGCGCTTTGGTGTATATCCAAGCTAGCAAAGGAGTTTTCGTCTCGCTCTCCCCAAGGTGCTGCAGTATTGGCTAGGGATGCATATGTCGATGACATTGTCTCAGGTGCAGACTCTGTTGAGGATGCGTTAGTGCTACGCCAACAGTTGGTGGAAATATTATCGTCTGCGCAACTTCATTTGCGCAAATGGACATCAAATAACCCCGAGTTTCTAAAAGGTTTACCTGGTTCAGAACTATATTCGGAACAACTTCACAACTTTGAAAACGTTCATGATCTGTCGCTAAAAATTCTCGGCCTGTCATGGCTTCCCAAGGAAGATACCTTCACATTCAAGACCTCCTTGAATGATTGTCGTTGTACAAAGCGATCGATCCTTTCGGATATCGCCCGTATTTTTGACCCTCTGGGCCTATTGTCGCCTGTCGTATTTTTCGCAAAATATTTAATTCAACTCCTATGGGTTTCTGGTGTCGATTGGGACAACGAGGTTCCTACTGACATCGCCCAAGAGTGGCGTAAATTTAAGTCACAATTGGTGAAGATGAATTCGTTATCCATTCCCCGTAGAATGGTTGAATCTTTCGTATCGTTGCAGCTTCACGGGTATTGTGACGCCTCGGAGAAGGGGTACTGTGCTGTCATTTATTGTCGTGTCGTTCAAAATGACGGAACTATTGTCGTGCGCCTTTGTTGTGCTAAAACCAAGGTGGCTCCACTTCGTAAATGTTCCATTCCGAGGTGCGAGCTGCTAGCTGCTGTTTTGTTGTCGGATTTAGTCGTCTCGTTTACAGACGCTTTAAAGGATGTTCATACTTTCGATGACATCTATGCTTGGTCAGACTCGACTGTCGCGCTGACTTGGATTCGTTCGTGTTCATCCAAGTGGAAAACCTTTGTAGCTAATAGGGTTGCGCACATACAAGAGAATATTTCTCCTGAAAAGTGGCACCATGTTTCTGGTTTGGATAATCCTGCGGACTGCGGCTCCCGCGGCTTGTTACCTGCTGACTTAATCGAGCATACGCTATGGTGGGCGGGGCCTACCTGGCTTTCCAAACCTCAAGAATCTTGGCCACAATCTGAGATCTTTCCAGATCAAGCCGCTTCGAACGAGCAAAAGATTTATAGTTTGCTCACGGCGTCTAATATGTCTATGATCGATGACATATTAAATCGATTTTCGTCCCTACAACGCATATTGCGCATTCTTGCCTATTGTTTTAGGTTCATGCACAACTTACAAATGTCATCTTCGAGATATACAGATCTGAATCTGTCACCAGAAGAAATTTCCAAGGTTCTTCTTTTTCTAGTAAAGCATGTTCAGGAGCAAGCCTTTGCTTCGGAATTGCGTTGTTTATCGAAAGATAAAGCCACTCACTCCCTATCGAAACCCATGCGGAAATTGGCGCCGTTTCTGGACGACCGTGAATTGCTAAGGGTGGGCGGTCGCCTTTCTAAAGGAGACCTGTCGTTCGATGTGAAACATCCACTACTATTGCCTCGCGATCATAGGTTGACCACGCTGATCATAGAGGATTATCATCACCGTTTTATGCACCCTGGATTGCAAACATTGCAAAACTTATTAGCCCAAGAATTCTGGGTTCTATCGGCAAAAAGGGCTATAAACTCTGTTGTTTCATCCTGCATGAAATGTTTTCGGGCTCGTCCTAAAGCGGCATCCGCTCCAATAATGGGAAATTTACCCGCGTTTCGGATTAATCAAATCAAACCATTTTCGTCAGCGGCAGTAGATTACGCAGGTCCTTTTGATACTAGTTTGGCCCGGGGCCGCGGTTTACGCACATTTAAATCATACATTTGCGTTTTCGTATGCACTGCTACCAAGGCAGTACACCTTGAGCTTGCCTCCGAGCTCACGACAGAGGCTTATCTTGCAGCTCTGCGCCGTTTTATTTCCCGCAGGGGCCGGTGTTCCAGGCTGATCTCAGACCAGGGCCGAAACTTTGTCGGCGCATCTAACATGCTTCAAGACTTCATGGCTAAAGCTTCACGTGCCGAACAAATAAAATTTGTTTTTAACCCACCTGGCAGTCCACATTTCTCTGGGTTAGCGGAAGCCAGTGTAAAGTCAGTAAAGACTCACCTCTCTCGAGTAGTAGGATCACAACGCCTCACATTCGAAGAGTTTTACACAATATTGACTCAAATCGAGGCAATGTTGAACTCGAGGCCATTGTCGCCCATTAGCTCCGATCCCAACGATCTGTCGGTTTTGACCCCCGGACATTTCCTTACTTTGGAACCGCTCACCATATTACCTGAAAGCAATATGGTTGATGCAAAATTAGGTCCACTTCAGAGATGGAAATTGCTCCAAAAGATCCATCAAGATTTCTGGCGCAAGTGGCACGTCGAATACCTGCACACCTTGCAGCAACGCCACAAGTGGTTCGATGACCAGAAAAACATCATCGTCGGGACGCTCGTGCTCATTGTCAATGAGCAATGTAGCCCCATGAAGTGGAAGATTGGCCGGGTGGTACAACTCCATCCAGGGAGCGATGGGATCTGTCGAGTAGTCACGGTCCGCACAGAATCGGGCGAACTTAAACGCCCAGTAGTTAAACTGTGTCCACTGCCTCTACAAAATTAAATTATCTAATAATTCACTATCGTATCGTATCATTGTAAGCACTAACTTTATCGTAGATTTAGATTAAATTTCATATTTAAACGTATGTAAACTTAAACTAGGGAATTAACCCAAGCCATATTGTTCCTTTTTTTCTTATCCTTAGCATACAGTACTTGTGGAAAATACGTTGCATTTTGGCGGGCGGAAAATGTTAAGGATTGTAGCTTTAAAAATATATTAAAAATAATTTCGCCTGGCAACATTATGCAAAAAAGTAAAAAAAAAAAATATAACCGTCGATTCACTCCCGCTTTTCCCATGTCGTCTCGAGGAGCATGTCGCGCTAACCTTTTCGAAATTAAAGTAAAATATAATATACTCGTGAAAAATCGTGTGTGAGTTTGTGGAAGGCTGATCGATTGAAGAAGCACGTCGCCTGTTCCATTTTCGGTGTCTGAGCTGGTTAAGGTAACTCGGATTCAAGGTAAGTCTGGACGAGCCGAGATTCGAGGAGCCTGGCCAGCCACCGCCGACTGCTGCATCGTCGCCTACAGCCGAACAAGGTGAGTGCTTCCCACAATTGACCCAGCCTATCTTAAATTCCCTAATTTCTTGTCGTGTCGTTCGTGTCGTTAAGCTATAAAATTAATCGAATACAGTCCACATATATAATTTAAAGATATCGAAGTAAAATAATCCCCTACAGTAATAAAACTCGTATGCGAGTTCTCGTATCATCTAAATGGGCCCTTATTTTCCCTTGTTTTTAGGAATGTAAGGTTATTTTACAACCACTACAAGGAGTTGCACGCGAGCTTCGTCTGCGATGTCTGCGGGAAGCGTTGTAAATCGCGCGCCATCATCGAGAAACATCTTAGGTAACGTTATTTATAAAACACTGATTTAAACTTTCACGATTATTATACATAATTATTTTTAAAATCGGGACTTAATCGCGTATGACTACATATTAAACTGACGTCCAACGTTTCAGGGACGGCGCTGTCCCCGTGGTTTAGTTTAATATGTAGTCATACGCGATTAAGTCCCAATTTTAAAAATAATTACGTTATTTATAACCTGAAATAAATTATGTATAAACTAGCTTAAGCACTGGTCCCACCAAAAGCGAATAAGCAAATAAGTAGTTGGTTATGTCAATAAGTACCAATTTTAGCTATACCCTTTTAAGGTCCATGTACCTATTGTAAAATGTATATGATGCAAATAAAGAACTATTGAACTATCGAATAAACACCTCAAACAACTTTGACGACCGATCTGGCCTAGCGGCCTAGGTTCGAATCCCGGTAAGGGCATTTCTTTGTGTGATGAGCACAGATATTTATTCCTGAGTCATGGATGTTTTCTATGTATATAAGTATTTGTATATTATATATATCGTTGTCTGAGTACCTGCAACACAAGCCTTCTTGAGCTTACCGTGGGACTCAGTCAATCTGTGTACCTAAGAATGTCCTATATATAATATTTAATTTATTTATTAAACACCCTTACAGGTACCACTTCGGTTACGAATGCCCACACTGTAAGAGAAAGCTAAAAAACTCGACCTCATACAAGAACCACCTGGAAACCCACACATCTTCCGTCTCGGACGGTTCGTACTGCGTACAGTGCGACAGGAGATTCTCGAGCGACAGGATGTATAGGCGGCACCTGCAGAGCAGCGCGGCGCACGCGGCAGAGCGAGACAACACTAGGTAAACTATTACTACTTGCCTTAGCGTCTATTTCGGGTGCAATGTCCGAAAAACATCGCTTTTGGTGGCTAAACAGAACTAATTTGTTCCGTCTATTGTCCTTTGAGTCGTCGGCAACCCGAACCCTCCTTGGAACTTGTACACTCCTTTTTGCTGTGTACTGAACACAGCAAAAGGGAGTGTACAAGTTTCTAATGGGTTGGCAACGCGCATGTGACACTCCTTGAGTTGCAGGCGTCCATAAGTCACGGTGACCGCTTTCCGTCAGGCGGGCCGTATACTTGTTTTCCACCGATGTTGTACAAAAAACAGACCTCGAGAGCATACTTTGCCACATAGCTTGCAATCGATTGCGACGTTTCGCTAAGGTGCCTTCTTTCCTTTTTGTCTGCTAGTGTTGCAAACCAAGTCCTCTCATCGACGAACTTGTGACCATCTCCAATGCACTCGCCATTCCGTCCGTCCCGTCCGTATGTCCCTTTTGGCATAGAAAAAGACACTAGAGACCGACAGACGTGTCTCATTGAGTGCGTGCGTGGTGACAAGACTCGCTGGTCGTTCGCATGCACGCAGACATGGAAATGATGCGCGTGTGTCGCGCAATAGGAGCGTATTAGTTTCATAATAAACAAAATCCAAAATTACACTTTCTCAAAATACCTGAAATTTTATTTACAGTGTGCATTATTCCTTGCACTGTTTGTTTATTATTTCTTGCACTGTTGTTTTATTAGGGTTCCGTAGTCAACTACCTACCCTTATAGTTTCGCCATGTCTGTCTGTCCGTCCGTCCGTCCGTCCGTCCGCGGATAATCTCAGTAACCGTTAGCACTAGAAAGCTGAAATTTGGTACCAATACGTATAACAAGATTTCACGCCAATAAAGTGCAAAAATAAAAAATCGAAAAAAATGTTTTATTAGGGTACCCCCCCCTACATGTAAAGTGGGGGCTGATATTTTTTTTCATTCCAACCCCAACGTGTGATATATTGTTGGATAGGTATTCAAAAATGAATAAGGGTTTACTAAGATCGTTTTTTGATAATATTAATATTTTCGGAAATAATCGCTCCTAAAGGAAAAAAAAGTGCGTCCCCCCCCCTCTAACTTTTGAACCATATGTTTAAAAAATATGAAAAAAATCACAAAAGTAGAACTTTATAAAGACTTTCTAGGAAAATTGTTTTGAACTTGATAGGTTCAGTAGTTTTTGAGAAAAATACGGAAAACTACGGAACCCTACACTGAGCGTGGCCCGACACGCTCTTGGCCGGTTTTATTATTAACTTTAGTATTCACATAGTTTACTAATATTTAAAAAAACTACAAAAATACAGTTTTCATGGATACTGCATTTTGAGAAAGTGAAGTTTTGGTTTTAAGCTAATTTGACTTTTAGACATTTTGAGAATACGGTAATCTGAAAAAGTTTAAGTCATTTCAAGTTTTAAGACATTATGAGACTAATATGTTTTGACATTGCGGCGTTTTAGGAACATGGTATTATAAAATTTGATTCTAACGAACCGTATTCAAATATTTCTGGACAGACTTCACGTGTACGTATCACTTTTATAATTTTAACACTTATATTTTGTTCGCAGAGTCAAACGAAAGTATCCGTGTCCCGAGTGTGCGAACGTGTACTCTCGGCGCACGTACATGAACAACCACTACAGGCATGTACACGCAAAGCAGAGCCGGTACCACTGTGCAGACTGCGACCGGGTGAGTACCCGGGTACCCGCGTGTCCAGCTACCCGTGTCCCGTGTAACGTGTAACAACCACTACCGGTTTATTTCGTGCATGGTATCATCATCCTCCTTGCGTTATCCCGGCATTTGCCACGGCTCTTGGGGGCCTGGGGTCCGCTTTGACAACTAATCCCAAGATTTGGCGTAGGCACTAGTTTTACAAAAGCGACTGTCATCTGACCTCCCAACCCGAAGGGTAACTAGACCTTATTGGAATTAGTCCGGTTTCCTCACGATGTTTTCCTTCACCGAAAAGCGACTGGCAAATATCAAATGACATTTCGCACATAGTGAAAAACTAATTGGTGCGAGTCGGGGTTCGAACCCGCGACTACCAGAACGAAAGTCGCACGCACTTACCGCTAGGCTACCAGCGCTCCTATTTCGTGAATGGTATAAAATGTTTTATTTTAAGTGCAGGCAAATTCCCTATTAGCACAGAATATATAATAGTAGCTACAAGTACAAGTACCTAGTAGTAAGTGCTATAAGAGCGGTTTTATACTACGTCCGTCATAGCCGTAGATCTATATGGTAGTTTTACGCACTAGATCCGAAGAATGACGGAAACAAATCGGATGACGGAGATCTTATTTCCACGGATTCGGATCGGACGTACAGTTGTAGTGCGAAAAGGGTTTCCTTCGTATTTTTCCGGAAACGTTCTTATCTGTCACGCTAGTTCAGTCAATGTTAGTACATCTTGTACAGAGACTGACTGAAATAGCATGACACGTTCGTACGTTTCCGTAAAAATACGAAGCAAGGATAATTTATATAGGATTTACAATCTTCATACTAAGAATTGTACCTCCATTTTTTAGCGCCACCTATTAAATACTATCATAACTATACTGATGAAGCCTACAATTTTTTTTTAAATGTGTATTGACGTGACATCATGATATTAAAATAATGAAATATGTCCTTTGGTCTTATAAAAAATAAAAACACTCAAATATGATTAAATTGATTAATTATGATTTTTTATTTCGAAGCACCTACTCTTTTTGATTATGTTTGTTATTTCCGCTACCCAAAGGTTGTCTGGTAGAGATCGCTCTCTAGCGATAAGACCGCCTGTTGTCTGCCTCTATTTATAATCATTTGTTTTGTCTCCACTGTATCTTTTGCTGAGGTGTGCCAATAAAGAGTGAGTGCTATCTATCTATCTATCTATGTCGGGAAAATATGATTTTGGCCACTTCCAGGCTGCGAAACGGCGCCATCTAGTTTTAAGCCTAAAAAGGCCATACATTTCAGGGGTACGCTTTTTTGTATGGGTTTTGTAAGTCCCGTATTATATCGTTCTTGATACGAAGGCAAGTCTTTTCGCACATCTGTAGTTCGAAACCGCTCTAATATCTTTTTGAACCTTTGTAACTAAATTATATTAATTATTTTAGCATTTCCTGAACCGCACGCGGTACTTGGACCACCGGCGGTTCCAGCACGAAGGTCTGAAGCGTGACAAGGACAAGCTGTGCAACATATGCGGCCGAGGTTTCGCGGTGAGACATTATTACTACACTTATTTCATCTACTACCTTAGGAGCGAGAATTATCCTCCTTGCGTTATCCCGGCATTTACCACAGCTCATGGGAGCCTGGGGTCCGCTTTGACAACTAATCCCAAGATTTGGCGTAGGCACTAGTTTTTACGAAAGCGACTGCCATCTGACCTTCCAAGCCGAAGGGTAAACTAGACCTTATTGGGATTAGTCCGGTTTCCTCACGTTGTTTTCCTTCACTGAAAAGCGACTGGCAATATCAAATGACATTTCGCACATAAATTCCGAAAAACTCGTTGGTGCGAGCCGGGGTTCGAACCCGCGACCTCCTGAACGAAAGTTGCACGTACTTACCGCTAGGCTACCAGCGCTTCAGGTAAGATAATGGGCTATATTAAGAAATCTGTATCTGATAGTGCATCTTAATTTTTATGTTCTGTCTGGAAGCAAGAATCATGCCTATTTGCGAGCAAAGTTCATAATGTATGCACTATGGCTACACATTTTACTTTGAATGTAATTCTCTAGTCATACTAATAATGACGTCCGGTATGGCCTAGCACGTAGTGAATCTGCCTGCGAAGCCGCGGTTCTGGATTCCCATCTCGGTAAGGGCATTTATTATGAGTGATAAGCGCAGATAGTTATTCCTGAGACATGGTCAAGGATGTTTTCTATGTATATAAGTATTTGTATATTATATACACCCTGTTTTTATTGAATTCCGACAACTTTAAGAGAAGGTTCTTTAGATCAAATACAATTAATTTCTCTAAGAAACTAGCGTCCTAACTCTTACGGTTATGGAATTATTAAAAAAAAAAATACTGAACACGTGTGTGGCATCCCTTACTACTTCCTTATGTTACTTGTTTTGACACTTTTGACATTTGCCGTCAGACACTTGACACTGACTTTAATGTTATGATTAAGGTCCTCTCACACTAATTAATTTATTTATTATGTACGGAAAGGAAAAAAATATATTTTTCGAATTTAACGAAAAGCGATATACAGGGTGGTTCTTGATGATGAACCTAACTGACGACCGATCTGGCTCAGTCGGTAGTGACCCTACCTGCTAAGCCGCGGTCCTGGGTTCGAATCCCGGTAAGGGCATTTATTTGTGTGATGAGCACAGATATTTGTTCCTGAGTCATGGATGTTTTCTATGTATATAAGTATGTATCTATCTATTTAAGTATGTATATAGTCACTTAGCACCCATAGTACAAGCTTTGCTTAGTTTGGCTAAGTTGATCTGTGTTAAGGTGTCCCCAATATTTATTTATTTATTATTTATTTATAACTGCGTGTCGAATTTAAAGGAAAACAATAGAAACACGATGTATATTGTTGTCCGAGTACCCACAACACAAGCCTTCTCGAGCTTACCGTGGGACTCAGTCAATCTGTGTAAGAATGTTCTATAATATTTATTTATATACTCGATCTTTGTTGCAGGCGAACAGAACGCTAGTGAACCACATCCGGACCCACTCGGGCGAGCGCCCGTTCGCGTGCGAGTTCTGCGGCGCCAAGTTCACGCAGAAACACGCCATGCTCTCTCACGTCAAGTACATACATCTCAAGAGCAAAAGGAAGACTAACTACGAGTAGACGGACTCGTGTACCCGGGTACACGGTTACACGTGTTCACGCAGGAACACGCCATGCTGTCCCATGTCAAGTACGTACATCTCAAGAGCAAAAGGAAGACTAGCTACGAGTAGATGGACCCGTGTACCCGGGTGCACGGTTACACGTGTTCACGCAGAAACACGCCATGCTCTCCCACGTCAAGTACATACATCTCAAGAGCAAACGGAAGGCTAGCTACGAGTAGATAGACCAGACTTCCACCCCCACTTCAGGAAAGTGGGGGGTTAGAAAGAGACAAATAGAAGGCTATGTTACTCTCCATCCCTTCAACTATCTCCACTTAAAAAATCACGCCTATTCGACGCTCCGTTTTGCTGTGAAAGACGGACAAACAGACACACACTTTCCCATTTATAATATTAGTAAATATGCGCTAATGCTGTCGCACGTCAAGTACGTACATCTCAAGAGCAAAAGGAAGACTAACTACGAGTAGATGGACCCGTGTACCCGGGTACACGGTTACACGTGTTCACGCAGAAACACGCCATGCTGTCCCACGTCAAGTACGTACATCTCAAGAGCAAAAGGAAGACTAGCTACGAGTAGATGGACCCGTGTACCCGGGTACACGGTTACACGTGTTCACACAGAAACACGTCATGCTCTCCCACGACAAGTATATACAACTCAAGAGCAAGTGGAAAGCTAGTTACAGTAGTGTTATTAGGTCCGTACAGACACACTCCGAGGTATGTATAAACACACAAGTCCGTACAAACACAGAGGTCTTTCCAGGCACACCTCGATTAAGGTTGAATTTCGCACTCGATTCGACCTCTTATGATATACCTCGTCATTAAGGTTGAGTTTGACGCATCGTTTAATTAAAAAAAAAATAGGCCCCTAGTGGTAATTTACAATTCCAACAATCGAGCAATGATTTATTTCACTTAATTATCGAGTGGTTACCGTGTAGTCAATTTTTAAATATATTGTTGACGGTTCCTAGTATGAACTGATTCCAAGATCATGATCGTATTAGCATTAGAGATGCAACGAATAGTTGTTTAGCCGGATACAGGATACCGAATATTCGACCTAACCATGAGTATTCGGTATCCGGCTGCCGAATATTCGGAGAGCAGAATTTTACCTGCAATACCTACAATTTAAGCAGGGAGCGGGCGCGTCGTGCAGGTTTTGACTTGTTTCGTAGTGAACTTCGCGCGGAGTCCATTTTTCTTTAAATGTTTATTTTTTTTTAATAATAAAGGGCTATGATTATAAGTATTATAACCGTAACTGATTTTTTTACATTTAATTTGTTTACTCCTAAATCATTCAATCAAAAATAGCACATCCGGTATCCGGCCGGATAATACGTCACTATCCGGTATCCGGCCGAATATTAAAATAAGGGCCGAATAGGCCGGATACCGAATAGTAACCGAATATTCGGTGCATCTCTAATTAGCATGTTACATTGTAGTATGTGACAAACCTTTACGTCTTGGCGTGGATTGTTAATGTTAATTGGTGACATTTCTTTGCAAATATTTTTGGTTTTGGCTTTGAAATGCGGCCAAACAGTTATACTATAAAAGCTAGAGTTCTGGGATGTTAATTATGTATTCACTCGCGTCGGTTTGAATAGAAACGAGTATGTTCATCTCGAATTTGCCACCGCTTTCGGTTTTCCTACTTATCGAGTCGTCGATAAAATAAATAAATATTATAGGACATTCTTACACAGATTGACTGAGGCCCACGGTAAGCTCAAGAAGGCTTGTGTTGTGGGTAATCAGACAACGATATATATAATATATAAATACTTATATACATAGAAAACATCCATGACTCAGGAACAAATATTCTGTGCTCATCACACAAATAAATGCCCTTACCGGGATTCGAACCCGGGACCGCGGCGCTCCTAACTACCGACTGCGCCAGACTGGTCGATAACTAGTGAGAAAAAGAATTTCACCTAACCCCCATGGTGCGCGACATTCATTCCCCGCCGTGTACATCAGCGAACGAGTGGTGGTTTTTAAATGTTATTTTTTTTATTTTTTAAACATTGTGTATAAATATGACCTGTAATAGTACATTTCGATACAAGTGCGTAAAAAAGGAAGTTTTCTTTTCGCACGTGTATCGTACGACGTTTTTCAGTACAGATGGCCCTCCGAAGTTTCGACCTGCCATATAATGAACCACTTCTCGCACTAGTGCTAAAAAAAAACACCATCTGTACTGAAAAATATTTTTTTACCAATAAAGATATGTATTCTGTATACATTACGAAAGCACGAGTGATGGATAAAACTGAGAATGTAATGAGGGGCGATTGGTTCATCAAACTCCAGACGGCGCCCAAAGGATCGATGGAGCCGACCACTTCAGTATGGGCAAAGACCTATATAACTTCGTATAGACAGATAAAGTCTAAGAAAAAAACGTACCCCAAAACCATACAGAAAAAGGTACGGTGAGCTAGATGGCGATACACCTTTAGGGTACGCTCGGCAAGGTGGCGCTAATATTAATATTTGTCTTTTAAAACATTTCAAGCTAAGAATATGGGCCAAATTGTCAAAACTGAGGTTCAAAAGTTTTAAGCCTGTCTCGAGAGATGGCAGTCTATGCACTGTGATTACACATTTTACTTTGACAGTAACTCTCTATGATACTCGATCCTCTTTGGTATGGGTAAAGAAGACTGAAGTTACACGAGTTCCGATATGCACCGAAGACGCCGATGTCAATGTGATTCGGGTGGAAATTTCTCGCGAGAATGCCACAGTTCGTAACCGTCGAGAAGTGACTGTAAAACAGACCTGGTTGACACCTACACCCAATTGGTGCGAGACGTTGGGGTTGAGTTCTCAATAAGGGTGGATAAAAAACCGATAGTCGATACCCAAAAAGTGGAAAACGTGCGGAAACCATTGGTTTCCGGAATAAAACCTCGTAATGAGGCGGATAATGATGATAAGAACGTTGAAAAAGCCCAGGATAAAACGACTTCACCCCGCGATTGTTGATTGTTGATGAATTGATAAGTTGGACTACGATTGAGTTGGAAAAATTAAAACAGGGTAAATTAACATACATACATACAATCACGCCTGTATCCCATAAAGGGGTAGGCAGAACACATGAAACCACCGAAGCTTCAGTGCCACTCTTGGCAAATAAGGGGTTGAATGAAAACGAAACTGTGACATTGCAGTGACAGGTTGCCAGCCTCTCGCCTACGCCACAATTTAACCCACATCCCATAGTCGCCTATCTACGACACCCACGGGAAGAAAGGGGGTGGTAAAATTCTTAACCCGTCACCACACAGGCACTAAATTAACAATGTGCGAGAATAAGAATCCTGCGTCAATCGTCAGTTACCCATAATTAGAGACCTGGAAGTCGGCCATTATCGAGTTTATTTTACATTGTAGCTTAGATTATTACATTAGCAAACTAGTCGGATTGTTTACATATGTACCTATCGAGCGTTGGGTGTATTTAAAGAGCTATCAGTGCTAAAGTAGTCATATATCTAGTTTTAAGGTAGTAGGTCATATATCTAGTTTTAATATTTATAATGTTTTCTCGTAAGTTTCATTTTTGTTATATGTTCAGTACACGCGTGCGATCGCTTGGACAGGTCTCCACGGAAGACCAGCGTCAAGTTACCTGGTAGGTGGTAGGTAACTTGACAAAATGCTGAGGGGAGACCTTCAGTGACGTTAATAATTTAATATCAATACCTATTAATGTATATCATAGACATAAGGAATTTTGTTAACGTCCTGAATAAAATTATTTTCTTTCTTTCTTTCTTCTAAAGAGCGACATATACTTGACTAGCTCCTCGCTGCGAGAGTGATATGCATAAGAAAATAAAAATGGCTCTACGTCCGGACACACCGACCGCACTCCACTTCAGAGGGGGCTCCAGCTCCGTCAAGATCGTCACCGCAGTCCTAAAGCGTGTCACCACCACTGCTGTTAAAGGCTGCGAGCATGGGAAGGAGTCTTATCTTGAGGTCGATTATTAAATCAACACCGCTGCCACCACCGTCACCAGCGCCAACGCCATCATCATCCAAACCAATAAGCGACACGCACAACTGCTATCGCTGACCTTTTGCTGTTCGTAATTTATAAAAAAGTGAGTTTTTCTTACTATCTTAAAACTGCAAAAATATCATCATCATCATCAAAGACCAACGCCACCACCATCAGCCTGGAGGCCATCAACGCTGTCGGGGCCAATCTCATGGGTCCCACTCAGGGACCTGCCCAGGCAGAAGAAACTGTTGATACATACATACAATCATACATACAATCACGCCTGTATCCCATAAAGGGGTAGGCAGAGCACATGAAACTACTAAAGCTTCAAGGCCACTTTTGGCAAATAAGGGGTTAAAAGAAAACGAAACTGTGGCATTGCAGTGACAGGTTGCCAGCCTCTCGCCTACGCCATAATGTAACCCATATCCCACAGTCGCCTTCTACGACACCCACGGGAAGAAAGGGGGTGGTGAAATTCTTAACCCGTCACCACACAGGAGTGACTTTTTCTTACTATCTTAAAACTGCAAAAATGTCATCATCATCAAAGACCAACGCCACCACCATCAGCCTGGAGGCCATCAACGCTGTCGGGGCCAACCTCATGGGTCCCACTCAGGGACCTGCCCAGGCAGAAGAAACTGTTGATAACATCCTGTAAGCGCTTCCAGTCCAAGTTCGACAAGTGGAACGGGCAGTGGCCCGTTTCTCGAAAGGTACAAGCCTTGTATTACAAGTGTGTTTCCATGACAACCCATACGATTTGACAGTTCGCGCACTTGTAATACAAGGCTTGTACCTTTCGAGAAACGGGCCCCAGGTAGTGCTTTTAATTGAAGATTATGGGCACGTGTCACTCCCGGGCGCTTCTCAATACTGAAGGATGAACAATTGGCCGTCCTAGACGGGGGGTGAAACATCTAATATTACTGGGCGAGGTGGGGAAAACATTCGAGCTAGCGTTCGAATCGACATCGCCTCTCCCGAACTATCAGTGCGTGTTTTGTGTGTGTACGTGTTTGAACTAAAAGGTGTTACTAATTAAGCATAGATTTGCACAAAACTAGTGTTATAAAGTGGCAGAACTATGTCGTCGAGCACATCATCAGCCTCATTATGGCCATCTCGAGAGAGATTGGATGTGATGAAGGCGATAAAAATTCAAGAGATAGAAAAATTCACGCTCTTACAATACAATACAAATACTCTTTATTGCACACCTCAATAGGTACACGAAACAACATAGCAAGTATAAACAACAACTTAAGAGGTAAAACAAGAGGCGGTCTTATCGCTAAAGAGCGATCTTTTCCAGACAACCTAGGTAGTGGAGAATAATAAATTTAACCTTGTAAGTAACCTATTTTTATTCCATTCGGCGTCGAGGCCCTTGGTCCGTGGGGCCCTGGCGCTCTGAGTCTCTTCAAGGACTTATCGAAGAGACTAAGAGACGCCACCGGTGACCGAAGAGCTGGCAGCTTCCTCGCTCAGCGTATTAGCTTGACAATCCAGCGAGGAAATGCTGCCAGCGTCTTCGGTACTATGCCACAGGGGCCGTTTTTTTAGATTTACTTTAGTTTAATTTTAGTTTTATTTAGTTTAATATTTAATCTATGGTATGGGTTTAATTTAATTTTTATTTAATTTTATTTTAAGTTTAATTTTAGATTTAATAGTTAGTTTTATTGTGTAAGATAATTTTATGTCCCTAATGTTTTATTATGTTATATATATAAGTATTAAATTACCTTGTAAGTAGGCGTACTAAATGTAGACTTGGAGGAAATCTAGCACAAACTATACTACGCAAAACAATATACTACACACATAAAAATAAAATACAATACATAAACATACAAATACATATATATAACAAATTACATGCCAGCTATAGGGGGCTCTTCTCACTTTGGCAAGGTGAAATTACCATATATTGCCTCACTATGAAAGTAACGCTCATTCTACGAGCTCTACACTTTATTACGCCCTCCAATGCCTCCATGAAATGTGGAGGGCTTTATCAGACCACATTGAATGGACCACTGGAGATGTAAATGTTAACTATAAGCAGTTTATTAACCCTTAAATGCATGAATTATTCTTTTAACGAGATATTAATATATGTGATAGACAATGGTTTTCTGACTCTGGGAAAAATAATAAAAAAAATATTTAAGTTCGATTTTTATACTAAATCAGTGTTAGAAGTTAAATAGGCCAAATATTATTTATATAAATATATCGTAATTGATAAGTTTTATTTAAAAGAAATGACTACTATTAAAAAGGTACACTATTTGTGGAACCCCTATGATAAAATAATTAAACATAAAATAATTACTAACTCTGAAAAAATCTGCCCAAATCATTTACTAAAAATCGCCATCATCCAGTTTTTTCACACTTTTCCGCAATTTTTTTTTGGTTGGAAATAATGTTTTTATTTAGTTATTTAGATGCAGGATCTAGGAAAAATATATAAAAACGTCCAGCTTATATTTTGGCTAGTTTATTTAAAAATATATGCATTGTAGCCAAATGGCAACAATATGCATTAAAGGGTTAAACTGATAAAAACATGCCCCTGATGTGTTCGAAGTAAGGGGGGCGTATACGACACATGGAACGAATACACCGTGTCAATGCATTATGTTCGCTGTGGGCGACCATATGAGTATGACCGCTGCTGGTATAACCTAACCACAAAATTAAAATTTTGAAAAACCCCCAACCGCGACATAGTATGAAACATGGCTAAGAACACTCCCGACTAACACAGCTTTCAAATAAAAAAAAAACTAAATCGAAATCGGTTCATCCGTTCGGGAGCTACGATGCCACAGACAGACAGACAGACACGTCAAACTTATAGCACCCCGTCGTTTTTGCGTCGAGGGTTAAACACAAAATTCGTAAAACAACTTCGACATGAATAAAAAGTATACTCTGCCGCAATCGTAGTTCAGTTTACTAGCAAGTCTGTGCTTGTATAGACACACGGGACACTTGTAGCCATCATCATCATCAACAACAACATGTATCACTGCCAGTATTGCAATGAAGATGTCCAGAGAATAGGGTTGGCAATTCAGAGGGGAAATGTCGCCAGCATTTTGGGGGGTTTCCCGCAGGCGAATGAATTGGGGGAAGTTTTTTATATTTAGTTTTTTTTTTTAAATTAATGTTTGTTTGTGTTAGCTGATATTTAGTTGTAAGATTTGCTAGGTTAATTGTAAGATTTGATTTGTGTTTAGAATAAGTTTTATTATTTATTATAAGTTAATTTATAAATTGCTTATGTACTATGTATAATGGTCGGCGGTAGGAGTGGTAAAATAATACTCTTGCTTCCAGTTTAGTAATGCCCCTTTATTTGAATATGGTTAGGCTTATATAGTTGATGCCTACGTGCGTGACATTTAGGCTGACCTTTAAGTATTGTTTTAATATAATATTAATTATGGTTCATTTAGGTCAAGCCTTTACAATGATAAATAAGCTACGTCACGACTACACTACACCTTCCCCCTTTTTGGAAAAAAAAAATGTTTTAGACATTTTTTTTTTGTTTATATACAGATATATCGTAATGGTTACTGGTTAAAAAAAATTTTTTTTTCTAAACAATCTAGATCTTAAAAACAAAAATATATGGTTAATGCTATCTGTAGTTATACATAATCTATTTATAACATTTTATTCCTTAATTAAGCACATACGTATGTATCTTAGGGATTAGTGTTACATCTTAGGTATTAGCTTCCTTAATATTATATTACAATGTAAACATTTTAAATGCTAGTATTTCAATGCGTTGACACCGTCAGCAATGCTCTATTTTAATAAGGAAGATGGAGATCCATCTATGGAGTGCTCTTGTCATCAATACGTATTGGTGTTTTCCTGGTTTCTAATTGCAATATCTGCATTTCTAAAGTGTATCTTTAGATTATGGGATCAGTCTTGCTGTGGTTTCGTCAATCATCCCACTTGTGCTAACTTTTGTTTCCTTTTGTTTCTTTTGTTATATATATATTTTTTTTTCATTATGGAAGTAGCCAATGTGTATGAATATGTGTATTTAGTTATTAATGACTTTGCGGTACGGCATGGTGTACGGGTTTTCGGGGTGACCCTGGACTTTTCTGGCCCCGAAGTGACCTATATCGCGTGGTTGGATGCCGTGGAGGGGCATCCCCTACTGTGTCCCCGGCATCCGGCCCGTGACTTGGGGGATGTATTGTTGTCGGATCTATGTATATTGTCGGACAGCAACACCTTCTATGGGGTTACGCATGAGTTGTCCCCCAGTGGCCTATTCTGGCGTGTAGCCTGGACGCGCTTGGAAACAGCCTTAACACACACTTAAAACAGCTTGGTTGACATGATGATGATGAATCTAAAACAAGCTATATCGAAAGGACTTGTTTTAAAAAAAAATCATAGGATACTTTCCTTTCGTCAGGAGCAATGGTTAAATTAAAACCATACGTTGAACTAAACTCTAAAAAAAAGAGCACAAGCGACGAGCGCATTCGAAAAGGATTTGTACAAGCTGTTTGTAAACAGCATTTTTGGAAAGAGTATCGAAAACATTGAAAAGAGATTAACTGTCAAATTCTGCTTCTTCTTTGTCCAACCCTGGTCCCGTTATTTGGGGTCGGGTCTCCTCACTCTAAGGCGCCAGGACAGTCAGGACTGTGGTCAGTCTGTCCTGGGTTGTCGGTTCTGGCAATTGGGCTTTCCTAAGGTCTCTCTTTATATTTGACCACCAGGTTGCAGGCGGGCGGCCTCTACCTTTCTTTCGTTCTGGCATGGCTAGTGCAACTTTTACCACGTGGTTTTCGCTTCGTCTTTTTACATGTCCATACCATCTAAGGCGGTGTTCCGACATTTTTTCTGTGGTAACTGTCAAATTCTGCAAAACTTGGAAAAATTACGAAACTTATTGTAAACCCCAATATGGGTTAGAGAGATACATAGCAAAACCTCATTTCCACAGCTGCACAATTTTTACCGATGATTTAGTCGCAGTACAATTGAACAACAACAACATACAATCACGCCTGTATCCCATAAAGGTAGTAGGCAAGAACGTAGGCAGAACACATGAAACTACCAAAGCTTCAGTGCCACTCTTGGCAAATAAGGGGTTGAAAGAAAACGAAACTGTGACATTGCAGTGACAGGTTGCCAGCCTCTCGCCTACGCCACAATCCCATAGTCGCCTTCTACGACACCCACGGGAAGAAAGGGGGTGGTGAAATTCTTAACCCGTCACCACACAGGCACAATTGAACAACTCTAAAATTAAATATAATAAGCCAACTTATGCAGGCTTTGCAATATTGGAACTGTCAAAAACTCTAATGAACCAGTTTCACTATGATTATATGATTAAAAAAAATATGACAACGACAAGTGTAAACTATTATATACAGACACCGATTCTTTCGTCTACGAAATTAACACTAACGATTTTTATGAAGACATTCAACCCGATGGGTCACTATCAAGTTTACCTTATCGCTAAACGACTATTTCGGCTAGATGTCAGAAAATTTAAATATACAGTCAGTATAAAGTCAATTCAGCTGCGATGACATGAAAGTAGAATACTCAATCAGCAAAAAGTAAATTTAACTGGATGGCTAAGACTTAGAATGAATGAGTAGCCAAACGTCTGGAAATATACATAGTCCGTATGATTAGCATATCTAAAAAGCCAAAAGTGTAGTTAGTTAATTGACGTCAACACAGAACTATTCAGTAGCAAAACGTCCGGAAATATAATGTGTCATCGCCATGGTTTATAAATATGTAACAGAACAGTTCTTATTAACAGTGCGAGAAGGTTTGAATTCTCAAGACACTTAAGCATTTTAAAACCAGACGTTTTGCTAACGGGTCGTTTGGCGTTTATTCTATTTAGCAATAAAAACATTGCTCCTTGACCGTTTAGCGTTCATGTCTGTTTTGTAATACAGACATTCGAAGATGAAGATGTTTTGCAGTTAGATCATTTTAAATTGTTGCGTTTTAAGATCCAGACGTTTTGCTAAAGACACATTTAGCATTCATGTCTACGTTACGTAGCCACAAAGACATAACACAATCCAGACGTGTCAGCTATATAGTCTTTTAGCGATAAGGTAAATTTGATAGTGACCCAACCCGATGTAAGCGCGAGATTCGATACCTCCGATCTTGCAGAAAATAACATTTACAATTTACCTAGAGTAAATAAAAAAGTGGTGGGAGTAATGAAAGACGAAGTAAAGGGGAGAATTACAACAGAGTTCGTCGGATTAAGATCAAAAATGTATGCGTACTCATTAGAGTCGTTTAGCGATGACAGAAGAAACAATGATGATGATGACGATGATGATAATGATGATGACAACGACGAGATGAAGTGAAGTGTAAATACTGCAGAGAAGCTAAATCCACATGCAGCCACTGCGGATTATCAGGAGATCAGGACACACCAAAAAAGAATGCCCTAAGATACTAGAACTTCCAAAATGCGCTACATGTATGCGATTCAAAAAACCAGCTGACCACCAAACCGGAGATGAGTCTTGCCCAGGGAAAAAAAGTGCCGTAGTAAGATATTTAAATGCCAGATTATGAGGGCACCTAATATAATATGCCTAGGTACTGATAAAAACAGCTCCCTGTCATACTGTCGAAGGAGAAACATTTTTATTTTATTACCACTTATTTGTTAATGTAAACCTACTTACTAATAATTTATAATCTTTATTGTTTTGCTTAATAAGCACCTAACTACATTACACTGACCTACTAACACGAAATGCCTAAGATACAAGTATTAAGTTACTTAGTTTAAGTATTGGCGTAAAATAATATTATGTTGACCTGCTTACAATTTTTGCATACAAGATTTATTATTTATGTTTGCTTTCCTAAACCATGTTTGTACCTATATTTATAGTTTTTAAGCATTATTTAAGAGTATTGTAATTGTTTTAATTTTAGACATTTTTCTATGAAATAAATTTTATCTTATCTTAATGTGTGAAGAAAAGCAAAGGTGTGAACGCTGCAGTGGTCGCTAGGATACATTTTGCCGAGTATAGAAACTGTTTAGATCTACAGTGAACTTTATGATGAAATGTATAACATTGTAAGCTCACGCCACAAGGTGTTCACCAGGGTAGTTAAGAAAAAAACGCTTAGCGGCTTAGACGACAAGCGACACATCACACCGAATCAGGTTGAGACCCTACCCTGGGGGCACTATAGTATAAGCAATAGCAGTGTTTAATGTATTTTAGTCTCTTCAAGGACCTGTCGAAGAGACTAAGTGCGTTTTCACATTATCCGATCCGATATCGGATGTCGGACCGATATCCCATACATTACAGGCGCCATCTTGGATTTTTTCTATTGAAATCCTTCCGACATCCGATATCGGATCGGATAATGTGAAAACGGCCTAAGAGACGCCACCGGAGACCGAAGAGCTGGCAGCTTCCTCGCTCAGCGTATTAGCTTGACAATCCAGCGAGGAAATGCTGCCAGCGTCTTCGGTACTATGCCACAGGGGCCGTTTTTAGATTTAATTTAGTTTAATTTTTATTTTCAGTTTAATTTTAGATTTATTTAGTTTAATTTACCTCTAATATTATTTTAAAATTATGTACTTTCAAAAATAAAAAGACAATTAAAGCGCACAATCTTATTTCCAATGAATTCCTTCCCCCGTACATACACAAAAACCACAAGTCTATTTAACATAATTGTATATTCACGTCGTTCTCAAGAGAAAGGTACCACATTGACGTCACATTGACGCTCTAATAGGTATTTCGTATAAAGATACTAGCAAATTTCATCCTTATGGTAAGCATCAATGTAGTACCTTTCTCTTGGGGAAGGGCACATTTTAAAAAGAAATCAAATTGGCCACATGGTAACAGGTAGATAATATATGCGAAATAAATCATCGCTCGATTGTTAGGAATTGCAAATCGTCACTACTTTGAAAAAATCTCGTATCTCACGCTACTCCTCAAAGTTAAAACGCATTAAGTCTATATGCATTCCATACATACTACAATTTTATTTTCATTGACAGACGAAGATACAAGTTTTTTTAAAAGTAGTGACGAAATGTCCACTAGGGCTATAATTTTTTATAATCTATGCAAATTACCTATTTTTATTCAGATTGAATCACGGTGAAAGGGCGAAATCATGTGCCAAACCCTTAATGACGAGGTATATCATAAGAGGTCGAATCGAGTGCGAAATTCAACCTTAATCGAGGTGTGCCTGGAAAGACCTCTGTGTTTGTACGGACTTGTGTGTTTGTACATACCTCGAGCTGTGTCTGTACGGACCTAATAACACTACTAGTTACGAGTGGATGGGACCACAGACAGCATTTAGCACAGTACACAGCAAAAAGGAGTGTACATGCTCTTAAGGAGGGTTCGGGTTGCCGACGACTCAAAGGACGGAACAAATTAGTTCCGTAGATCCTTCCGTCACCAGCACACCGCACCCTCGTTGAGCTCTGGCAGTCTTACTCACCGACAGGAACACAACACTATGAGTAGGGTCTAGTGCTATTTGGCTGCGGTCTTACACATAAGTTGGATATAGCCACGACCACGAGTACCCGGGTAAACGTGTTCACGTAGAAATATGCTCTGTCACACGTTACAAGCAAGTGGAAGGTACTTAACCGTCGTCAAACATTGTGAATAATTTTATACACCGTGTTTTTATTGAATTCTGTTAACTTCGGCATATAGTTAGGTCCACTATAGGAAACAGAATGGCATAGATTTTGTTTTTTATCATGCAGAAACGTCTGCGAGCGATATTACATATTTTTAAATTAAAGGGGAAGTGGCAAAAGCCAAGCTAATGGCAAGGCCAGAGGTCGCAGGTTCGAGTCCTGCCGGAGGTGTGAATTTTTCCATTTTTCCTTTAATTTAAAATTGGCATAGTTTTCTTAGATTCGTATTTTTATTCTAAAAAAAACCATACATCTGCGATGGGTGTTACGTGTTGAGAAACGGGCTTTACAATGCACTCTACTAAGTATGTGTGTTAAAAACCCTAACTTAAGAAAATCTTATACTTTTAAACGAGCAATTCTTGTATATTTATTTATTTATTTATATATATATTTATTTACACTGACGATCTCGGAAACCGCTCTAACGATTTCGCAGAAATTTGTTATGTGGGGGTTTTTGGGGGTGAAAAATCGGTCTAACTTATCCTTAGATCCCGGAAAACGCGAATTTTCGAGTTTTCATGCGTTTTTCTTCGCGCGCCATCTCGTGTGCAGTAGTTGTACTGTTAAGACAGAATTCTTTCGGTCGATGTAAGTACTATTTATTGCAAACACTAGATGGCGACACAGGTCAAGGCTAAAACGAATAGAAAATACACTATTTGAGTTTTTGTGGCGAAATGCGCGCCATCTCGTGTGGAGTAGTTGTGTTGTTAAGGCTGAGAATTCTTTCGCTCGATGTAGGTACTATTCATTTTTGAACTAGATGGCGACACATATCAAGGATACGAAACAGAACCGAGCGAAGCTCGGTTGCCCAGATATTATATAATAAAGGATATAATAATTAGTGCAATTTTTTTATTTCCCCAACAGCAATTACAATCGATCAATCATTTATTTCAGAATTTGTATGCTAAGCTTCAAAAACTATTAAGCCCACAAATTTTGTCACCGAATGAAACAGTCAGTGTTTTCTTGGTTATAACTTGAGGTCTAACATAATCCAATATAAATAGATATATCTTACACAAATAGATATATATACACATGCATAGAAAAATACTGCTACAAAACAGTATTTTACTCAGTCGTAATTCCTGCGTCGCTAGACGTGTCTGTCTGTCTATCTGTGGCATCGTAGCTCCCGAAGGGATCAACCGATTTAGATTTAGTTTTTTTGAAAGCTGAATTAGTTAGGAGTGTTCTTAGCCATGTTTGATGGAAATTAGTCTACTATGTCGGTTAGGTTATTTTACTCAGTGAAAATAACGTTTTTTTTTAACTAGAAATTACATTTTTTCACCAAAAATTAAAAAAAAAATCTTAAAAATTCACTTTTATTTTTCACTAAAAAATACAAAAAAAAAACGTTTTTTTTTCATCAAAAATTGCAATTTTTTCCGAAAATTCATTTAACATAATTATGTTAAGATTTTGTGAACTCTACTAAGTATGTGTGTAAAAAACCATAACTTAAGAAAATATATAATAAAGGATATAATAATTAGTGCAATTTTTTTATTTCCCCAACTGCAATTACAATCGATCAATCATTTATTTCAGAATTTGTATGCCAAGCTGCTTCAAAAACTATTAAGCCCACAAATTTTGTCACCGAATGAAACAGTCAGTGTTTTCTTGGTTATAACTTGAGGTCTAACATAATCCAATATAAATAGATATATCTTACACAAATAGATATATAAGGTCCTAATTTATTAGTTGCAGATATTTTAACACATGATACTTTTACATTAAAATAATTAACTTTAAATATAAATTAAGAAATCTTTTCATGTAACTTTTTTGATTTCATTTTCCTAACAAAAAAATTAATTATAATTTCGTCTAAAAAAAATCATCATGTGCATTATCACATGTCACAATAACACTGTCTGTCATGTCAACAATTGTTTGTTGTAAATGTCGTAAAGGTTCGGCGGGAAAACTGCACATGTCATTGAAGTGGCCAGTTACAGTTAAGTGGTACGTAAAAGAGGTATAGTAGAGGAGATATAGCCTTGGGGGTCATAATAATTACCACAGAACCGAAGTTTGTTTTTTTTAGTTCTTTGTGTGTGTCTTTTTGACATACTAAAAATATAGTAAAATATATTTATGCAAAATGCGTTTTTTCGACCGCCAAAAGTTGTATGAAAAATTACTATGGAAAAATAATCCTAAAATTTAAAAATCGTCTCTGGTATCAACTTATGGGGAATTAGGCGGCAAATTTTTGTATAGCGTTGATGTTTAGCAAAAATATAAATATTTTTCACTATTATGGTAAAATAAAAAAATGATAAAAATCATAAATTTGATGAAAGGAAGTAATTAAAACATAAATTTCAGCAATGTAATTTTTTTCATATGTCCCACACCATGGTAAATACGGGTACGATCCGCCTGGTGATTAGCAGTTACGGTAGCCTATGACGCCTGCCAATCTAGAGCCTCCACATGCGCGTTGCTGGCCCTTTAGGGTACCTTTCCACTAGAGATGCGCAACGTGATAGTGTTTGATATCCACCAATCACGTTCACTGTTCACAAAGCGTAGCGCTAGTAGGAACGGGTTCGACTAAGCTGATTGTGGATATCAGAAGCATCCATAACACATCTCTGGTGGAAAGGCACCCTTAACAGTCCTCAGCTAGCTCGCAGGATAACGCGCGTCCGCGGGAGAAAAATCCTCCTATTGGGTAACCGTATTTACCATGAACTTGTATTTTGGTGGGGTTCAATATAAGTATATAAATTGTTGTGAACAGTGAACGTGATTGGTGGATATCAAACACTATCACGTTGCGCATCTCTAGTGGAAAGGTACCCTAAAGGGCCAGCAACGCGCATGTGGAGGCTCTAGATTGGCAGGCGTCATAGGCTACCGTAACTGTTAATCACCAGGCGGATCGTACCCGTATTTACCATGGTGTGGGACATATGAAAAAAATTACATTGCTGAAATTTATGTTTTAATTACTTCCTTTCATCAAATTTATGATTTTTATCATTTTTTATTTTACCAAAATAGTGAAAAATATTTATATTTTTGCTAAACATCAACGCTATAAAAAAATTTGCTGCCTAATTCCCCATAAGTTGATACCAGAGACGATTTTTAAATTTTAGGATTTTTTTTCCATAGTAATTTTTCATACAACTTTTGGCGGTCGAAAAAACGCATTTTGCATAAATATATTTTACTATATTTTTAGTATGTCAAAAAGACACACACAAAGAACTAAAAAAACTAAACTTCGGTTCTGTGGGAATTATTATAACCCCCCCCATACAAATTCTCATTCCACTCCTCTACTTGTACTAGAATCTGTTCAATGAGTTTTCATTTAATAATCACATAAACAGGGTGTTTTTACATAGCAAATTTGTTTTTCCGTTTTCTCCAAAAAAACATCGTAAAAGCTATAATGTTTCACGGTTTAATATACTCCAGAGACCGAGTACTATCAGCTGTAAAAATATCTGCATCTAATAAATTAGGACCTTATATATACACATGCATAGAAAAATACTGCTACAAAACAGTATTTTACTCAGTCGTTGTAATTCCTGCGTCGCTAGACGTGTCTGTCTGTCTATCTGTGGCATCGTAGCTCCCGATCCCAACCGATTTAGATTTAGTTTTTTTGAAAACTGAATTAGTCAGGAGTTTTCTTAGCCATGTTTGATGGAAATTAGTCTACTATGTCGGTTTTTTTGTTGGTTAGGTTATCTTACTCAGTAAAAATAACGTTTTTTTTAAACTAGAAATTACATTTTTTCACCAAAAATTAAAAGAAAAATTCTTAAAAATTCACTTTTATTTTTCACTAAAAAATACAAAAAAAAAAACGTTTTTTTTTTCATCAAAAATTGCAATTTTTTCCGAAAATTCATTTAACATAATATAGCTCGACTTTGACGTGCCTGTCCTGTCTATCTCTAGCATCGTAGCTCCCGAACGAATCGACCGACTTAGATTTAGTTTTTTTTTTGTTTAAAAGCCAAATTAGTCGGAGGTGTTTTTAGATATGTTTGACGGAAATTGGTCTAAGTTGGTTTTTTTTTTATAAATATTTTTCTTTTCACTAAAAATTACATTTATTTCACCAAAAATAACAATTTTTTTTACTAAAAATCACAAAAAAAATTTTTTTTTCACCAAAAATTACAAGTTTGACGTGTCTATCCCTATCATCGTAGCTCTGGAAATTGGTCTATAATGTTTTTTTTAGTTGGTTATGTGATTCTACTCAGCGGTTACACTATCTGTGGCCACGACGGTTCTCCTCTGTGCGCATACGCGGTGCACCCTCTTCCGGTGCGTGTACAGCGAGGCTCTGCCGGAAGCTGCGCGCGCACAGCTCGCGCGACAGCGGCCGCGCCCGTGTGCCCGACGAGCGCTCGAGGAGCCCTTAGATTATATTCCCTTGCAGTTAGGCGCAATTACAATGTCTTAGTTACAGCGTGTGGAATTTTACGCGGCGATACAGACTGTCCCGAACTCATAGAAAGAATTGTCAAACTTAGTGTTCCATTTCTGCCCAAAAATCTATTAAGACCGCGAAAGCACAACCTTTTAGCAGCCCCAATTACACGAACTGTAGCGCATAGAAATTCACCAGCTGTGCGGACTCTAAATCAGTTGAACTCGTTTCTGTCATGGGCTCCAGAATGTGATGTGTTTGCAAGCAGATGGATGATTGTGTATCAAATGTGTCTGCGGTATTGTGAGGTGATGGACGAAAGGTGATCGTATTTTATATATGTTTGTTTCTTTTGTTAATCACCTAACAATATCTAAACTGAATTGTACAATGCTTTGGTTTCGACTGTAATGCTGTAAATTATGTTTACAATAAATAAATAAATAAATATTATTTATTACTTATTAAAGGCCATGATAAGATAAGATATCGTTTATTGAAGTAGGATTTTACAACCTCTTTCGAATCGTCAAAATTACATTAAAATTGAATTAAAAAATAAATAACAAATTTACAGTTACATGCAAATTTCTAAAAAAAAAACCAATTTTTTTTCACTAAACATTCCAATTATTAGACTTATTTTGACCGGGATATAGACCGTGATTACCTTTTTGATTTTTTTCAATATAAGTCTAATGAAAATAACCGTGAATCATTCAAAACTCTTATTCCAATTATTTTTCATTAAAAATAACATTTTTTTTCATCAAAAATTACATTTGTTTTTCACTAACAATCACAAAAAAATTTTTTTACCAAAAATTACATGTTTTTTTTCAAAAATACAAAAGTCATTTAACATAACAGCTCGACAAGTTTGACGTGTCTATCTCTATCATCGTAGCTCTGGAAATGGGTCTATTATGTTGTTTTTTTTTTAATTTAGTTGGTTATGTTATTCTACTCAGCGGCGGCACTATCAGTAGCCACGACGGTTCTCCTCTGTGCGCATATGCGGTGCACCCTCTTCCGGTGCGTGTACAGCGAGGCGCTCTGCCGGAAGCTGCGCGCGCACAGCTCACGCGACAGCGGCCGCGCCCGTGTGCCCGACGAGTGCCCGAGGAGCCCTTAGGTTACATTATGGGTAAGTAATAGAACGTATACAAACGTATGGTATATTCGGTAGAAGGTATAATTTCAATTTGTATAATTTTGTATGGTATAAAGTTCAATTAGTATAATTGCTCATGAAATAAAACTATGGAAACGGATTAAATCGCGTATAATGTATTATACGCGATTTAATCCGTTTCCATAGTTTTATTTCATGAGTAACTATCGCGGTAACCGAAGACAATATTAGTATAATTGCTGTTATATATAATTTTAGATAGCATAAATTCAAATTATATAATGTTTGTTACATATAATATTGTTTCCTATAAGTATAATGTGGTATAACGTTGAAGTAATAGAATATACAAAAACGAATACCATACAGGTGATATAAGCGCCTGCTGTTTTCTCTCTCTCGCTCCTCGCTCTTTTGACAGGATTCGTTTCTGTGGGGTCACAGTTCAAACCTAACCTAAATCTACTTTTTTGACAGGATTCGTTTCTGTGGGGGTCACAGTTCAAACCTAACCTAAACCTACTTTTTTGACAAGATTCGTTTCTGTGGGGTCACAGTTCAAACCTAACCTAAACCTACTATTGTGACAGGATTCGTTTCTGTGGGGTCACAGTTCAAACCTAACCTAAACCTACTTTTATGACAGGGTTCGTTTCTGTTGGGTCACAGTTTAAACCTCACCTAAACCTACTTTTTTGACAGGATTCGTTTCTGTGGGGCCTCAGTTCAAACCTAACCTAAACTTACTATTGTGACAGGATTAGTTTCTGTGGGGTCACAGTTCAAACCTAACCTAAACCTACTTTTTTGACAGGATTCGTTTCTGTGGGGTCACAGTTCAAACCTAACCTAAACCTACTTTTTTGACAAGATTCCTTTCTGTGGGGTCACAGTTCAAACCTAACCTAAACCTACTTTTTTGACAGGGTTAGTTTCTGTGGGGTTCCCAACCTAATTTTGTGATTTATATGACATGTTGTTATATTTTTTAATATTTATATATTATTAAAGATATAGTAAATGTAATTAGTTAATATGTATATTATAGTATACGGTAGTATGTATATTGTATGTTATATTATTTGTATCTTATACAAATTGAAATTATACCTTTTGTGCATTATACATAAAAAAAGTATACTTTTTGAGCGTTTGTAAATTGAGAATATGCCAAAAGTTTGTATTCATTATGTTACGCACCCTTACATTATTTATTACTTATTAAAGGTCATGATATTAAGATAACAACAACATACAATCACGCCTGTATCCCATAAAGGGGTAGGCAGAACACATGAAACTACTAAAGCTTCAGTGCCACTCTTGGCAAATAAGGGGTAAAGGAAACGAAAACTGTGACATTGCAGTGACAGGTTGCCAGCCTCTCGCCTACGCCACAATTTAACCCATATCCCATAGTCGCCTTCTACGACACCCACGGGAAGAAAGGGGGTTGTGAAATTCTTAACCCGTCACCACACAGGCTAAGATAAGATAAGATATCGTTTATTCAAGTAGGATTTTACAACCTCTTTCGAATCGTCAAAATTACATTGAAATTAAATTAAAAAATAAATAACAAATTCAGAGTTACATGCAAATTTCTAAAAAAAAACAATTTTTTTCACTAAAAATTCCAATTATTTTTCATTAAAAATTAAAATTTTTTTTTCATCAAAAATTATATGTCTTTTTCCCTAAAAATCAAAAAAATATTTTTTTTTTCACCAAAAATGACATTTTTTTTTCGAAAAATTACAAAAGTCATTTAACATAATTTAGCTCGACAAGTTTGACGTGTCTATCTCAAGCATCGTAGCTCTGAAAATTGGTCTATAATTTTTTTTTTTTAATTTTGTTGGTTATGTTATTCTACTCAGCGGTTACACTATCTGTGGCCACGACGGTTTTCCTCTGTGCGCATATGCGGTGCACCCTCTTCCGGTGCGTGTACAGCGAGGCGCTCTGCCGGAAGCTGCGCCCGCACAGCTCGCATGAGAGCGGCCGCTCGCCTGTGTGGGTGAATTCGTGCTCGCGCAAGCCCTTTTTATCCTGAAATAGTTATTTTAAATAAGCATTTGTTCTAACCCAGCCACGACATTGGTCTAAGCGCGACAGCGGTGAGCGGTGGCCATACATGGAGCGAGACACAGCGATGGGACTTTTCATTCGCACGTATGGCTGCCGCTCACCGCTGTCGCGCTTAGACCAATGTCGTGGCCGGGCCGTAACACTGGCATACACTGTGTTTTTTTTTGTTTTCCGTTAAATTCGACACGTCGTTAGGTTAATTATTAGGAACCACCCTTCCATTTTTAAATTCGCAAAATAAAATCATTAATTAATATGTGTGAGAGACCCTTAAGAATTATATAATAAATAATACTAGGAAGTTATAAAGGCCGTACCATCTTGAAGGATTTTTTTTTTTCATCACATTTGCTGTTTAAAGGTATCATTGCGTCTACGTGTACTGAAGCATAATGTACTATTTTATTCCCAACGGAATAATGGATTTAGTTTTAAAAATTAATACAATCCGTACAATACTTCAGGCAAAGGATGTTTCAATCTGCCAAGGATTTTTATTGCACAATGAAAATTTTACTATTAAGCTATAACAGATATTATAAGGTATGAAAAATGCATTTTATTTATGTTTTACAATTATTTCAGTATTTTTTGCATTTATTTCGTAAAAATTCAATTATTATAATTTACAATCTGACAATGCTCTCTACTCGCGCTTGACCGCGTGCGTACGCGAGGCGCCCACCGTTGCCTAGCAACGGAGAGTACAACAGATCAAAATATTTAAATGAATGAAAAATAAGTAAAATTTTAGTTCAATTATATGATTTATATGCTTTTTTGAACATTGCATTTAATTTATATGCAGTATTTTCGTGTTTGTTTTCGTTCAAAAAGTGTTTGTTACAAAAACAATAGATTTAATATGAATAATCTGATGTAGATCAAGATACACTACTGGGGCCCATTTCTCGAAGCTACAAGTTACAATTTACAAGTGGTAGTCACTGTCTAATATGACAAGTTGGAAAGAGACGTCCGCTTGTAACTTGTAACTTTCAGTTTCGAGAAATGGGTCCCTGGTCGCAACGCCGCCGGTTGAAGGTTTTGCCTTATGACTGTTTCCTCTGTATTTTTCTCTCAAATGTGATGAAAAACATTGTGTGTAACTCAGGAGGTAAGGAAATTAAAGACTTGTGTCTATTATTCACTCCTGCCTGCGGCAGTCGTGAATAATGTCCCCTTACCTCCCTTGTTCCACAATGTACTATTGAATAACTCGATAACATTACGAGTTAAGATACTAACTTCTTAAATAAATTAATTGTAATGGACCTAAAGAATCTTCCCTTAAAATTAACTTAAATCAATGACAACACAGATGGCGCCACTCTTTGATATCTAACAAACAAACAAAAGGTTGAGGTGTTCAAAGTTCTCATTTCTTAACACTTTCAAGCGGGCGGTTATACATTACGACCGGTTTTTGACATAGTGAGCCATTTTTTTACACGACTGCCCAAAGAAAAAACAGTGTACTGTCTGGTAGTGAATGTGTAAATAGACAACAAAGGAATTTGTGGTGTCTTAAAGTAGTCACACTATTATGTATATAAATTAAAACCGAAATAAATTACATATATGAAAGAAAAAGTGACCAAGTCCTCTGGTGCCTGAGGCTGGAATCGAACCAGCGTATGAGCGTACTCTAGGTTGTCTATTGTTTGCCCGACAGTCATTTAACATAATATTCATATGCCCGAATCTAACTTGCCTGAATTTCATTTGCCCGAATGATTTGTTTACCATAAAAATTGTATGACATACTGGTTGTTTATCCGAACATTACCTTCCATAATCATACAATGCCATACTATTTGTTAGCCATATTATTAAGTGCAATAATATGGTTTAATATAATATTCAAACGCCATAAGCAATTATTGCAATATTAATTGTTGCCCATATTATTACCTAACCTACTTTCTGATAGCAGTTTCATTTTCCAGGGGGTCACAGTTCTAACCTAACCTAACCTACTTTTCAAGCAGTTTCATTTTCCAGGGGTCACAGTTCTAACCTAACCTAACCTTTTCTGATAGCAGTTTAATTTTCCAGGGGGTCACAGTTCTAACCTAACCTAACCTACTTTTCAAGCAGTTTCATTTTCCAGGGGGTCACAGTTCTAACCTAACCTAACCTACTTTCTGATAGCAGTTTCATTTTCCAGGGGTCACAGTTCTAACCTAACCTAACCTACTTTCTGATAGCAGTTTTATTTTCCAAGGGGTCACAGTTCTAACCTAACCTAACCTACTTTCTGATAGCAGTTTCATTTTCCAGGGGGTCACAGTTCTAACCTAACCTAACCTACTTTTCAAGCAGTTTCATTTTCCAGGGGGTCACAGTTCTAACCTAACCTAACCTACTTTCTGATAGCAGTTTTATTTTCCAGGGGGTCACAGTTCTAACCTAACCTAACCTACTTTCTGATAGCAGTTTCATTCTCTAGTGCTTCTAGTAGTGTCGTCTCTGTGATAATTACGAATTTATGATTCATATTGATGATTCTGCCAAATCACATTATGGAAATTGACTTTTCTGGTCGCTAATTTGGATGACAAATGATGGTATGGAATGTGGTAATTACTGATTTCGATGATTCTGACAAATGACATTATGGAAACTGACTTTATGGGAAACAAAGTTTCATAAGATGCACTTTATGATTAATATGGTGGCAAATAAAATTATGTAAACAATGATTATGGCATAAGATGTTATGAGAAACAATATTATGATTGTTGAATAATTTGATGTGGCGTGTTGGTGTGGTGAAATAAAATTATGGCAAATGAAATTCTGGCAAATGGGGCCCCCTTGTAAAACATAACTATTTCATTTTCGTTGTCCCGCGGGCCCTCCTTGAGGCCGTGGTGCGCGCGCCGCACGTGACGCGTGATGCACCTGCGCGTTGCCAGCGCCTATGGGAAAATAATATAATAGCTATACAAGGGTGCCAAGTTGTTTTTTAACGCCGAGTGTGGAATTACGAGACAATGAAAGGAGTCTATAGTTGAAACACGAGCGAAGCGAGTGGTTCGAGAATAGAATCCTGGGGCCCGTTTCTCGAAAGGTACAAGCCTTGTATTACAAGTGTGTTTCCATGACAACCCATACGATTTGACAGTTCGCGCACTTGTAATACAAGGCTTGTGTGCGTGTGGATATTGCTGTATACCCTAACAGGGTTCATGTGATCTTTTGCTGTAAATAGCCTATTGTAAGACCTTGTGTAACACATGATTATAAATGCAATAAATTAATTATGAATTATTATACTATACCTGTGTCCTGTGCCTGTGTGGTGACGGGTTAAGAATTTCACCACCCCCTTTCTTTCCGTGGGTGTCGTAGAAGGCGACTATGGGATATGTGTTATTGTGGCGTAGGCGAGAGGCTGGCAACCTGTCACTGCAATGTCACAGTTTCGTTTTCTTTTAACCCCTTATTTGCCAAGAGTGGCACTGAAGCTTTAGTAGTTTCATGTGCTCTGCCTACCCCTTTATGGGATACAGGCGTGATTGTATGTATGTATGTATGTATGTATATTATACCTTGTCGCAGACAGGACACTTGTGCTGAGTCTGCCCCTTGTGTTGGTAGTTGACGTGGTCCCTCAGTTCTCCGCGAGATCTGTAACCTTTCTCGCAGACGTTACACTTATACCTGCAATCCATACTAATGTTATAAATGGGAAAGTGTGTGTGTCTGTTTGTTTGTCCGTCTTTCACGGCGAAACGGAGCGACGAATTGACGTTGTTTTTTAAGTGGAGATAGTTGAAGAGATGGAGAGCGACATAGGCTACTTTTTTATTTAAAACCTGTCTAAAAATTTACTTTTTTCACATTCTGAATGTAGATTATCGCTTAAAGTTTATTTAAAAAAAAAATCTTGCTTAATTATCGTCATAAAACTGACAGTGAGTTAATTTTTGTTAACAGCTTACGCTAATTGGATTGGGGGGTCCCAAATTCTGAAAATGCTCGTATGAATATAAAGAGAGAAAGAGATAGACTAACTTGAGTATATCCTTGTTGGCGTGCGCTTGCGTGTACTTGAGGTGATGCTCGTACGAGGCTCGGCTGACGAAGCTGAAATGACAACTGTCCCTTAAATTTAAAGTGTCAAAAGGACCTCTCACTGGCAACCTGTCACTGCAATGTCACAATTTGGATTTCTTTCAACCCCTTTTTGCCAAGAGTGGCACTGAAACTTAGTAGTTCATGTGCTCTGCCTACCCCTTTATGGGATACAGGCGTGATTATATGTATATGTATATATAAAAGGGCTTCTATGTCTATGAAATAAATAAATAAATGTCTTGGCTTCGGCGCATGCCTTCCAAAGGTCCGGAATACCCTATGGTTTCCGTGATGGGAAAACTTGCATTATACATATTTTTAAATTAAAAATAAAAAACCGGCCAAGAGCGGAAAAAAAATGAAATGAAAAAAAAAAACACTCCTCACTTTACGTGTAGAGGGGGGTTACCCTAATTAATTTTTTTTTCCACTTTTTAGTGTTCCGTAGTCAACTAGGAACCTTATAGTTTCGGCATGTCTGTCTGTACGTTCGTCCGTTCGAGAATAATCTCAGTGACCGTTAGCACTAGAAAGCTGAAATTTGGTGCCAATATAATTATATACTTATCAATCACGCCGACAAAGTGCAAAAATAAAAAGTAGAAAAAAATTATTTATTAGGGTACCCCCCCTATACGTAAAGTGGGGAGTGATTTTTATTTCATTTCAATACTAACGTGTGATATATTGTTGGATAGGTACTGAAAACTGAATAGGGGTTTCCGAAAATCATTTTTTGATATTGTTAATATTTTCGGAAATAATCGCACCAAAAGTTTAAGAAAACGTGTCCCCCCCCCTCTCACTTTTGAGCCATAAGTTTTAAAAATATGAAAAAAAATCACAAAAGTAGAACATTATAAAGACTCTCTAGGAAAATTGTTTTGAACATGATAGGTTGAATATTTTTTGAGAAAATTTTTTTTTCAAAAGTTTGCGTATTATGACGTAATACGTCCGCCATATTGAATTTGAAGTGACGTCACATATCCTATGTTCATTGGGGTGACGTAAGGATTCCAATGATACATCATTAATTTAAATCGGTTAAGGCATTCAGAAGAAAATGAAAATGAAATGAAATGAAAATGAAAATGAAATATTTATTTTTCAAGTAGGCATATTACAATGCGCATATGAACGTCAAATAAAGCTACGCCGGCTCTAATCCTACGCCTCAGCCTCGAGAAGATTTCAGTCCCCCCTCAGTTGGGTGGGGGGTATCCACTATGGGACCGGCAAGAAACTCGGCGGGCAACTTCTTTTCAAAACATTACATCTTATAATTAACATGCATTAAATAACAAGATACAATTTAACATGCAAAAGTATTCATCAAAGAATATGAACAGACTAGGTACTCTATGGAAATTAATTTCAATAAATTATATTATTGCTTAATAATACGTCGTTCTTCTTCAGAGAAAACATATCAAATTGTCACAGAAGAAAAAGATAATATGAATCTCAATATCATTAAATATGTAATTTACCTACACAACATAAAATATAAAATATTTGATGTGCTTTCTTATCTGAACTGTGTCCTCTATACATAATACAATTATTTTAATTGCTATTCGTTTTTTGTAGTTTCTGGTTCGGGCCATGCATGTTTGTCTGTCAAATAGTCCTCGACTCTGTAATAAGCCTTTAACATCAATGTTTTTTTTAAGTAGTTCTTAAGAGCTGGGAGGGGTAATCTCAAAGCAGTGTCAGGTAACTTATTATAAAAATGAATGCATTGCCCAACAAATGACTTCTGTACTTTACGGACACGAAACTTCTTTATGGCAAGCTTATTTTTGTTTCTAGTGTTATAATTATGGATATCAGAATTCTTAGTGAAACAGTCTAAATTCTTAACAACATAAATTATACTATCATAAATGTATTGGGAAGCTACAGTTAAGATATTAATTTCTTTGAAGAGTTCTCTTACTGATTCACGTGTTCCTAAGTTGTAAATAGAACGAATGGCTCTCTTTTGTAATACAAAGATAGTCTGTATGTCAGCTGCTTTGCCCCAAACCAGAATACCGTATGACATTACACTGTGAAAATAACTATGATACACTAGGCGAGCTGTCTCAACATTAGTCAGTTGCCTGATTCTCCTAACGGCGTATGCGGCTGAACTTAATTTGCTTGCTAGTTTCTTTATATGAGGACTCCATTGTAGATTTTTGTCCAATGTTAAACCAAGGAACAGTGTTGTATCTACCATCTCTAAGCATTCATCATTCAAAAGTATTTTTGTATCGATTGGTTTAACATTCGGCAGAGAAAATCGAATACATTTGGTTTTCTTAGAATTAAGAAGTAAATTGTTGACAGTAAACCACTGCAGTACATCAGCTAACGTGCTATTAATTACATTGTAATCCGTAGATTTTCGGTCAACATTAAAAAGCAGTGATGTATCATCAGCAAAAAGTACTATTTCACAAAAGTTTTTTACTATATATGGCAAATCATTTATATAAACCAAAAACAGGAATGGACCTAAAATTGAGCCTTGTGGCACTCCTAATTGGACTACAGTCCCGCTAGAGCGAGTTTTGTTAACAACTACTGTTTGTGTTCTATTGCTAAGGTAAGAAGACATAAAGTTTAGGGCATTTATAGACAAACCATAGTGTTCTAATTTCAAAATGAGCGTTCCATGATCCACACAATCAAAGGCTTTTGAAAGATCACAAAATATGCCAATTGCATCACAAGAATTTTCCCAAAAATTATATATATGTTTAATGAGTAATTTTTATTAAGCAGAAACGTCTGCTAACGATTCTAAACATTTTTATATTAAAGGAAAAAAAATGGAAAAATTTACGCTTCCGGCTCTGCGCTTGCGGCTAATTTGCTCTTACCAATTGAGCTACGGAAGCCACGCCGGACTTCGCAAATCTTTCCATGCCTTTCCTTTTTTTACACGTCTTAGGGTGACGTCTAGCGCCATCTACCGACAGACTATTACATCTTGTAACGGCACTGGAGTCTCAAGTTATATTGAGAATTCACCAGTAACAATGTGCTAACCCATACTAAAGTAATTTTTATTAAGCAGAAACGTCTGCTAACGATTCTAAACATTTTTATATTAAAGGAAAAAATGGAAAAATTTACGCTTCCGGCGGGACTTGAACCCGCACCATTTTTGCAATCCGTGCAATGCTCTTACCAACCAATGCAATGCCGTTACAAGATGTAATAGTCTGTCGGTAGATGGCGCTAGACGTCACCCTAAGACGTGTAAAAAAAGGAAAGGCATGGAAAGATTTGCGAAGTCCGGCGTGGCTTCCGTAGCTCAATTGGTAAGAGCATTGCACGGATTGCAAAAATGGTGCGGGTTCAAGTCCCGCCGGAAGCGTAAATTTTTCAATTTTTTCCTTTAATATAAAAATGTTTAGAATCGTTAGCAGACGTTTCTGCTTAATAAAAATTACTTTAGTATGGGTTAGCACATTGTTACTGGTGAATTCTCAATATAACTTGAGACTCCAGTGCCGTTACAAGATGTAATAGTCTGTCGGTAGATGGCGCTAGACGTCACCCTAAGACGTGTAAAAAAAGGAAAGGCATGGAAAGATTTGCGAAGTCCGGCGTGGCTTCCGTAGCTCAATTGGTAAGAGCATTGCACGGATTGCAAAAATGGTGCGGGTTCAAGTCCCGCCGGAAGCGTAAATTTTTCCATTTTTTCCTTTAATATAAAAATGTTTAATGAGTACCGAAGCAGCATCGGTCGTGGAACGGCCCCTTGTGAAACCGAACTGTTTGCTTGTAAGTAATCTATGTCTGTTGAAGTGTCCCAGTAGATCATTTAACATTAGCTTCTCAAAGACTTTACTTAGTACAGGAAGTATTGATATGGGACGGAAATTGGTTATATCACTCGAATCACCCGATTTAAAAAGCGGTATGACTTTGCTACATTTCATAAGATCTGGAAAGGTGCCTTGTGAAATTGAAATATTATATATTACGGCCAAGTAAGGTGCTATTATATCTATGACATGACTAATTACTTTAACTGATGTTCCCCATAAGTCTTCCGTTTTCTTTAAATTGAGTGACTTGAATGTTTTAACAATATTTACAGAGTCTACTTGACTAAATTCAAATGAATTATTACATTTCTTAACATTAGCACAAAGTAATGAATGGGCTTGAGCCGCAGAAGAATGTAAACATTTTGTGGTGTTAACGGCTATATTTGAGAAATAATCTTCGAATGCCGAGGCAACATCGCTGTTCGACACTATTTGTTGATTATCTGATACAATGTTGACTTGACAATCGCGTGATTTACATTTACCAGCTTCTTTATTTATAATACTCCAAGTTGTTTTCACTTTGTTGTCCGACACTTTCAATTTAGAACTAATAAAGTTTTTCTTAGCAGTTAAACACACTTTCTTGAAGATTCTTGAGTAGTTTCTTACATAGTCCAGGAATTCTGAATTCTTGTTCAGCTCTCTCTCACCATAAAGTTCATAAAGTCTTTTTCTACTTTTGTGAATACCTACAGTAGCCCATTCACTAAACTTTGTTTTAACTTTTGACCCACTAATAGATTTCACTTTGAAATTGTTATTAAATTGATTAAGAATTACATTGAAAACATCTTGATACAAATGATTACAGTCATAATGCGAAAATGGTATTATAGACAAACTATGTTGAATTTCATTTTTGAATGATTCCAAGCGAGATCCAGTAATGGGTCTATATGTTATTGTTTGTGGAGTATCATGAATAACGTTTAAGAAAGCTGCCCTTTGGCCGCTGTGATCGGAATGAAAACAGTTAAATAATTTCTTATCTGTACATTCACAGTTACAAAAAATATTATCTAGGCATGTTGCACTAGTCACACCTACCCGAGTAGGTTCAAGAAATAAATTAAATAAATTAAATGATTTAAACAAACAGAACATTTTAACAGTATTACTAGATGACTCGAGCAAGTTAACATTAAAATCTCCACATACAATAACATGTTTTTGGCCCTTGCATACTAAATTCAGAACATTTTCCATTGTAGATTCAAATATGCTGAAGTCAGCTGATGGTGGTCTATAAACACATACAATAATATATCTGTCTAATTCAACACATGAAATTTCTATAGTTCTTTCTATGGAATATTTTACAACATCTTTGCGCTCTTTACACTTCATACAATTTTTAACAATAATAAGGGAGCCACCATGAGCAGCAGATTTTCTGGCAAAAAAACTAGCTAATTTAAAATTAACATAATCAAATATCAACTGTTCTTGTTTCAACCAATGTTCAGTAATACACATAACTTCAACATTATTACTATCTAAAAATAATCCTACTTCTAATTCTTTGCTGGAAAAACCCTGAATATTCTGGTGAACAACGTTCATACTCAGGTGTTTTTCCGCTGTCTTACAATCTAGTTTAAATGAGGCATGGGGTCCTTGGCTTTGTCAGCTGACTGAGACTTATATATAACACTATTACATCTATTTGGCTCAATATTGAAGGCCAATAACTCCACTAAATATACAAATAATTTCTTTGGCAAAAATACCTTCCGTGGAGCTAGCATGAAGCGTTCAATGAATTTATTTAAGTCAAAGAAATGGTACTTTTTATTAACAGCTATGGCATGGTACATTAAAGAATTATAGTAAGCTATCTTACAATTATAGTCATATGATACATTTTCTGCATAAGGTAGTGCACATAATATAATTTTCCCCACACCAGATTTTTCAATAACATTTAGTGTGGACATCAATTTATCTATGCTAAGCTTATCTACATTAAGACTATTTCCTAATAAAATTACTAATGTAGTACTGCTATCATAACATCCCTTTGAAATAAGGTCACATAAATGAGACAAAGTAATGTTTTGATAACAGTAATTTGTCACTTGTTGCTCTAACTGGTAGCTCAATAATGGGCCCATTCCTAACCCAATCTGATCTGAAAAAACAACCGTCTTACTGACTGCTCTAGGGGGCTGTTTAACTACTGCCGCATGCCTAGTTGTGTCGTGGGCCACATCGGCTTGAATAATCTTTGCTGGTGGCATTTGGCCACAATTACAATGTTTTCCATTTAATAATGCCTTACACCGCTCCTCCAAATCTCTATTTTCTAGCAGCAATTTATTAAAAGCCTGTATGTGCTCCTCAACTTGTTTTTTAGTAGTCTCATACATGGTGGATACTGCCAAAAGCTCATCTTTCAGCCTGATGGTGGAAGTTATGGTGGAACAAAGAAACTCACATACATACATACATACAAACATGAACGCTGAAAACAATACACTCTTTTTTTGGGGCAGTCGTGTTATAATTATCTGATGCTTTATTTCGTGCATGGTATAATAGTTATTTGTTTTACAAGGGGGCAAAGTAGTTGTTTAACCGTACGTGCCGATTTTTTTTTTTTTTTTTCGTGAACACAGACAAGACAAAGAACACATAATAACAACAAGACAGAAAGTAATGAAGTGCCACGAAATGGCCTCATCTCAGCGTGTTGCTGGTGATATTGATATTGATACCCGAGCAAGCGAAAGATTCCAATATTGAACCGCGAGCGTAGCGAGTGGTTCAAAAAGTGGAATCTTGAGCGTTGCGAGGGTTTCAAGGCACGAAGGTTAAACAAACTTTGCCACCGAGTGAAACACAACATTTTTCACCACATCAACACGAACAAAATACTGACTATAAAATAAATGAAATCCATCAATTTATTCAATATTTATGATTCAAGTCAACGTACCTCTTAGCACACTCTACGCATGTGAACTGTTCCCTCGCCTGGTGGATCCTGGCGTGAGTCTTGAGCAGGTCCACGCGGACCAGCTTGTGACACGCGGGGCACGCCTGCCGGGGCGGCGGCGCCGAGTGGACCCTGGCGGCAAAATCATCATCATCAGCCTATCGCAGTCCACTGCTGGACATAGGCCTCCCCAATTTCACGCCACCGTTTCCGATCTTCGGCTGCTCGCATCCAGCTGCTGCCAGCCATCGTCGCTCCACCTTGCCTGAGGGCGTCCCACACCACGCTTGCCGAGACGCGGTCTCCACTCAAGAACTCGTTTACCCCAACGGTTGTCGGTTTTAAAGCTAATATGGCCAGCCCACTGCCACTGCTGAGAGCAAAATGGTAGCCTTAAAACATTCACTACCAGACAGAAAATGGCTCACTACCTCAGAAACCGGTAACGTTCGACTTAATTATGTATAGTTCAATTAATTAGTATTACTAAATACACCGTGTTTCCGGTATCACTCAAAACCTCAGACACCCCAACTGATTTTTATTTTTTTAAACGTATCTAGAACGTTCATTTTTTAATCTGAATTTGTTTACATTGAATTTTTAATTTTCTGTGCAGCTCTACTCGGCTTTTAACTCTACACTCAATAAAATAATTGCTAGCTACCATCATAAGCCTTCAAACTGTTTAATTGTGTACGTTACTGCAACGACACAAGGTTTACCAATAGACAGCTATGGCAATGTAAAGCACTTTAACCTGTCTCACAGTAAACTTCAAATTGGACAGGTGACTCAGTAAGCAAATTTAAACCTAAAATTCAAAATGACAAGGTTGTAATTAGGTACGAGTTCAGTTTGTTATGACTTATGATAAACTTTAAATTTAAACTGACGCACAACGTCTATTTCGTAGCAGAAAAAAAAATCGTCCAAGTAACCAGCCAGTATTAATACCCTTAAATACTGAAAAAGGTATACAACCTCTAACAATATGATATGCACAGTGTTGTATTACGAATTTGTAGAATGGGCACGTAAACAATAACTAATAATACAAATTAAAATATACCTCAATCGATTCTACTCTCGATTCTGAACAAACAGTTTTCAGGTTTTTAGTGTTAAGTGAAACACGGTGTATAACAAATGGGAAAGTGTGTGCGTCTGTTTGTTTGTCCGTCTTTCACGGCAAAATGGAGCGACGAATTGACATGATTTTCTAAGTAAAGATAGTTGAAGGGATGGAGAGTGACGTAGGGTACATTTTGTCTCTTTCTAACCCCCCACTTCCCTAAAATGGGGGTCGCGGGCAAAAGCTAGTATTTTTATAAAGTTTACTCCCAAGCTTAGTACCTAGTGCCTTACAAAATCCACTTGGGATTAAAATTTTACATATTATTCAGGACAAAATCAGAAATCCTGTGGGATGAAGGTTCATATCCTACCGACTGCGCCATTTTGAAATAAATATATGACTACCCGCCATGTTAAATTGTATTTGTAATTCTTGACATTTGTATATTAAACAATTATACTTGACGATCATAATATAAATTCGTATACACGGTGTAACATGAGAAAACCGAATAATTTGAACATGTCTTCTTCATCATATTAGAAGAGAAAAATGTCATATAACACTTTTCTGGATTTCGCATACTTTCAGAGATAAGCATTTAAAAAATACCAATTACTTATTATTTCTCAGAATAAAACGCTGTTTTGATGGCGAGGATGCCGTAAAGTACATAATCTATTATAACTATCCTCGTTGATACATATCAAAAAGACACATTGCAAAAAAGTTTTTTTTTACCGTTACCGTTACCGTTAAGTGACTACACCAGCCAGCAGTTCTGCAGCAAGGACTCGGAGGCGATGGCCACGAAAGGGAGGAAGGGACAGGGTGGTGCATCGAGCCTGCTCGGATGCACGCGCACGCATGACCCAGGTAGTCGATCAGAGGCGTATGATGCAGGACGCTAACAACCTCCGTCCAGACGAGCCTGTGTCAAACCAGGACGAGCATCCGGGCTTGCTCGAGCTCTCCTACCGTCTTCTGCCGCCCCTGCATGGGCAGCGGACCCTCCTGCCCGAGACACCGGTGAGCCAATGTTACGGGTGGGGAGTGTAGGGCTTGTGCAGTCAATGGGAATGGGAGTGACGGGAGTAGAAGAACCAGACCGAATACCAGCATCGTGCCCAGTGTGAAGGAAGATAGATAAATACTTGTGTAAATATGTACGAAAGGATAGTGACTGCGATTGAGTTGCGTTCATTGCTTTAGATAGTAGTATAATAAGTATAGCCAGTTTTAATTTTCACGTGAAACGATCAATCGCTACCAATTTTGCTATCGCTAGGTTCGTAGCCATCATCATCAGATATCATATGTATGTACTTTTCGATTCACTAGAAATGTTGTTATCGCTAGGTTCGTAGCCATCATCATCAGATATCATAATATGTAAGTACTTTTCGTTTCACTAGAAATTTTGTCATCGCTAGGTTTGTAGCCATCATCATCAGATATCATCATATCAACTTTTCGATTGACTTGTCTTCAAGGAGTATTTTAAGATGAGGATTTTCTTAGTGTCTTTAATGTCACTATGCAGTCCTTGTGAGGTCCTTAACTATGAGGGTGCGACATCAAGCTGTCATGTGCCTTTTCCGCGCTCTTACGCGACATCGTCGAACTCGCTTGCGCGTGTCTTCGGCGCATGCTATGTTAGATAGGTTATCCATATCGTCGGTGATCCTTGTCTATGATATCCTGAAGTACTTCCCACAGTAGTTATTTTATTCCAAAGAGGGTGCGCTGCATGTTGATTAATTGAGAATTTGGAAGTAGGTAATAGAGAAAAGTTCAATGGAGGAAAATCTCTTGTCACTTCGTACTAAGTGTACGTATTTACTTTAGACACTTATATATAATAGACAAAACAAACACAATAAAAAAGACAAAATATTTGTACTTCAAACATCCAGCACTGCACATTAAACAGTAGGTATCAATAGTCACCATAGCACTCAACACCGTAATTATATAAGGTTAAGGTTCATTGCACTTATTTCTTACGTTTATTAGGCTTTCCACGGAAAAATTGTTTACACTTTCCCTAAAACTTATAGGAAACCACCAAGTCAACGAATCAACAAAACTGAATTTCAGTACGGCACTTAGCACAACACTGACACTTTTAGAAGAAGAAAGGAACAACGTAGAACGTGGTCATCACTTTTTTTATATAGAACACTACCACTTTAATAGTAAATACTTATAAATTGGATCAGACAGTTTCATTGTCAGTCATAAGTCTGCTTTGGTGGTTAACATGCCAAAGACAAATATTCTTTTCTTGTTTCGGCAGCTACTCGTGTAACTTCAATTTATGTGTAAATCTTGATGACTCTCGCTTCACACGGTTGCAAGTTGCAATTCATGTCATAATACTCTAAAAATAATTTCAAAGTGCGTTTTTATGTTGAGGTATTCTAAGTGTCTACCATATTATTGTGTAGGTGTTGCATTCTTCTTCTGCGCCATGGTAAAAGGTAAAAGTCAAACGTCGCAGGTCTACAGTTGCATCTTTCTGGCGTGGCGTGTACTTGTTTGATGGACGCGTGGTGATCGGTAACCCGATTTCAGCGAAGCAAGAATTTTGTAGACAAGGGACAATAGCGCAGACAAGCCAACGAAGGGTCCAAATTCGTAGAGTTGTATTTGATACATTGCCAGGCCCCTTGTTTGCCAGATGTTGTGGCGAGTATTTTTTTTACAAAATATTTGGTTTTTGTTTTATGGTCGGCAGTTATTGTACCAAGAAATGTGTTGTTATTGGTCGACGGGACAAGTTCACAATACGCTTTTAATTGTATTCATCTTTGGAATGTCGCTAAGTTTTTATAAACAAAAATGTATCCATAAATATTGCCGCAACAGCGTGGCGTCAACGTTTGGTCGGCAGATGTCATTAACTGGTGTTCAATTTTATTTCCTTTATATTGATTGCCACATTTCTTTGCCAAAGATAACCCGGGCTAAACACAAACCAATTAATCATAACTGTACAACAAATCGAGACAATTCCTAGCTCATATTTGATGAACATAGTATGCAATTCATAAGTAATAGTATAGGGCTTGTGCCGTCGCTAAGTTAACATACATACATAGGTTCAAACTTATAGATATTTGTCGTATGTCCGTTGTTGTAAGGTCGTTCGCACGAAGTTTCTATTAACACCTTGTCTGATCTGTGCGCGAAGAGTAACCTAAGGGCTAATGGTCCCAGGCACGCCCTGTGTATTCCATAGGCATAATTAAGTGATATGGCTAGGGATAATAAGAAAAACTAGATTTGTTCTCTGTTCACAAAAAAACAGGATTATGGCGATTACAAGGCAACCTAGCGAGGGCCTGGTCTACCTGGACCATAAGTAATTTATTTATCCATTGAATCAATGCCGACCATGCAAAATATAAGCAAACAAGGAAACATAGAACGGCCCTTAGCTTTTACTTCCTCTGTCGTTAATCAATCAATCAATATCATTTACTGCAAACCATGGTATTACATTACAGGTGCCACAATATGAAGGAGGTCGCATGGCACCCCGGTAGGCCATGGCAATATTGGCTATTTATTAAACATTAATTATATACCAAATGATATCTAGTTTGTTCCTAAATTTGCTATAACTACACTGGCTACACACATTATTACATTGTAACATTCTAAGTTTAGAAATTGTATTTAATTTCGATGTAGATCGTCCTGCCTGAATTCTTTTTCTAATAACGCGGATTTGAGTTTGTTGGCGAAGATATTATTTTTCTGTAATGACTTTATTTCATTAGATAACTTATTGTTCCATTAGGTAACGTATTGCTAATTAGGCCAATTAAAGGTCCCACTGTTCACCTAAATGTGGTTGCAGGACTTCGAGTTGAACATAATATACATATACATGATAACGCACTTAGCAACCCATTGAGATGGCAGCTCACTGGGTTACATTTACGAACCTACCTACAGTTCAGCTACCTATTATGTCCTAAAATGATGATGATGAGGTATATAATTGAAATAAATTATGTATTTAATCAGCCTCGTTACCTAATTCAACTTATCCGTGCTAAAAGCCAACGCTGTCTCTCAGGTTGCTGTATGTAGGCTGTAGATTAAAGCTGGCTAAATTAAAGTCTCACTACTAGAACTAATGATTTGAATTGTCGTACTAAGAACCAACTCTGGCTAGATATAAAAATGAAGCGAACAGGAAAAGCGTCGTTACAGGATCACGCGTCACGCGTAATACATCCTAATCAATCGCTTAAATACTAGGTATACCTATATAGAGTTATTAGGCATGGGCCCTGGGACACTGGTTTTAGTGCACCTAGGATGTTGATGCCTGTAACAAAGATGGAACGAGCTCACCAATTTGGCCATTGTAGAGGCGGAGCTGACCGCAGTCACTGCGCATCGGCGTTGGATCGCAGGCGCCGCGGCGCCGCCGCGCTAGCGCAGGATGATGATGGAGACGAAAACCACACGCACTTGATTTAATTCGTTACTAGTAACATATTGCACTATTACGGGTATTCTTTATCACTATCCCGAGAAAATACAAACACTAATTATTACAAAACGTTAAGGAACTTGGACCGTCGGTCGGTCAGTTTGCCTGCGGCGTTATCGCGGGCTCTCTTTTGTTCTGGCGGCCGGGGTTTTACAGCCTTTAAGGGACAAGGATGCGTCCGTCCTCGACGGCGTGTCGAACGGAACTCCTTGCAAAAAAGTTTTTTTTTTTATTTTAAGTGCGGGTTGCCGGGATCTGAGCAAAGTTCACGAGTGCCCAACAGGCGGGTTCTCGGCTGCGAAAGTGTTAGCAAGATACATACTGTTCGTGCCGGGCGAGGTTGTTCTTGAACGCGAACTGTTTGCCGCACGTGGCACATTTGTACCCCTCCCGGTGTTGTCTCTGCACATGCTTCCAGCGCTGGTTCTTATTCCTGCAAATATAACCCACATAAAAATAACTACCAACTGTAAAGCCTACGTCACACATGAGAAATTTAAAAAAATTGCGTTATGCTACCAGACTTTCGGCACAGTATAATAAAGAGTACTATCGTACAGTATGGCCGCTCCCGCTCCCCGCTGAAAGTGCTGCCTACCCCCCTCTCGGTTACCTCACAGTTACCGCCTGTCAAAAACGCGAACAGTCGACCTGTCATATCTCACTCATACAAGCATGGCACGCGTTCACCTACACGAGCTTAGACTGTGTGCTAGGAACGCGCCTCTTTCATATATTTGATCGCCAGTGTCCGAGGTGTGCTATGTACCAGTGCATCAAATAAACTTTCGAGCAAGTTAACCACACTAAAACTAACCTCATTTTACTACTAAATACTAAAAATATTAAATAATTGCTTTAATAAATTTATTATATTTTACAAAACTAACTCCTAATAGTATTGAATGACACATAATAAACCAAAACAACAATTTGGAATATCCATATTTAATACCTATTATACATGGGAACGCGTGTCTGTTTGTTTGACCGTCTTTCACGGCAAAACTGAGCGACGAATCGACGTGATTTTTTAGCTGGAGATAGTTGAAGGGATGGAGTGTGACATAGGCTACTTTTTGTCTCTTTCTAACTCGAGCGAAGCCGCGGGCAGAAGCTAGTAACATATAAAGAACTTACTGGAAATACTTATTGCACTCTGGGCATGGGTACATATCGGTCAGCCCTTTAGTCCTGTCGCCTATTTTACCAGCCCTGGCGATCTGTGAAAATATATAAAAATATCCCTGAAGTTGCCTCAATATCAATAAATCGACGACAACAACGTATAGGGTACAATCTGCAAATTTTTTTTCAGAAAATTGCACCTTACCCACCAACGTATAAGGTGCTATCTGCTACAAAAAAAATCGCAGATTGCGCCTTGTACGTTGTTGTCGTCGTAAATATTATAGGACATTCTTACACGAATAGACTGAGTCCCACGGTAAGCTCAAGAAGGCTTGTGTTGTGGGTACTCAGACAACGATATAACGCTGTGTGCCAAACGATGGAACGCTGTGTGTGCGATCTGGTGTATGACGCTTTCCTTTTTTCTTTTTATTAATTTAATGTGTTCTGTCCTGTTCTGTTTGTTATTATTCTTTTGTATACTTAGATCTTTATTCTTTCTTATATCACAGCCTGTTGTTATTTTTCTTGTAATGTTTTCAATTTTATTCTTTTTAACTGTAGTCCATTTTTCTTGTATCACATATATTTTGCATTTCTTCTGTCTGTTACCCTCCGTGAATCTTTCTCACTTGATGGTCTCATCGGAAGATCAGCGCTGGAAGTCACCAGCAACACGCTGAGATGAGGCCATTTCGTGGCACTTCATTACTTTCTGTCTTGTTGTTATTATGTGTTCTTTGTCTTGTCTGTGTTCACGAATAAATGTTTATTCTATTCTATTCTATTCTATATATATAATATACAAATACTTATATACATGGAAAACATCCATGACTCTAGAACAAATATCTGTGTTCATCACACAAAATGCCCTTACTGGGATTCGAACCCGGGACCATTATATTGAGGTATAATATAAGGTACAGCGAGGCAAACCTCGACTGGGGGGAAAATGTAACTGGTCCATTTTTTCCATGTTTTACAATGTTTGCATTATTATATAGAGTGTCCACCGGTTATATATGGTAGGCGTGTTCAGTGGATACATGTAGAACTCAACATCTTAGTGTAATAATGGAAAAAATGGATCAGTTACAATTGCCCCCAATTGGGATTTGCCCCACTGTACCTTATAAATACTTATATACATAGAAAGCATCTATAACTCAGGAAAAAAATATCTGTGCTCATCACACAAATAAATAAATAAATATTGGGGACACCTTACACAGACCAACTTAGCCCCAAACTAAGCAAAGCTTGTACTATGGGTGCTAAGCGACGATATACATACTTAAATAGATAAATACATACTTATATACATAGAAAACATCCATCACTCAGGAACAAATATCTGTGCCCATCACACAAATAAATGCCCTTACCGGGATTCGAACCCAGGACAACTTAGTCACTACTAACTATGCCAGACCGTTCAAACCATACATACCTTTCTTTTCACATTCTTATGAGTCTTGAGATGCCTGTTAATTTCATGCATACTGTAGTAAACTTGGTCACAGAGAACACAGGTATGTGTAGAACAGTGGTCTGACTTGTGGGCGGACGCGCTGTGAGGTTTGATGTAGGATAAGCAGATGAGGCACTGTATGTGATCAGGTTTCTGTTGAAGAATGGGATACTAATAAGGGAACTGATACAATAGTGAATAGTAGAACTATAATTTTTCAAACTCTCAATTATATAAAAAAATATAAACGAGGGAAGCAGGGGACTATAGGTAAATATTGTCCGTCTCTATGATTCGATACAATATCAAGTTTCAACCGGCGAGCCTAACCAAATCGGGAAAAATCTTAACACCGCGATGTACGAATCAGCGCCATCTAGCGGGTTTTTTGGTAACTAAACCGGTGTCTCCGCTCGGCGTTTTGGACGCTAGTAGGTCTGCGAGTTTGCAATATTCTTACGCTCCGAGTTACACAGTATTTTTCGTCACATTTTCAATATAACTAACCTAACCACAAAATTAAAATTTTGAAAAAACCTCCCACATCATAGTGGACTGATTTTCATGAAAGGGAAGAGCACTCCCGACTAACTCAGCTTTCAAACAGAAAAACTAAATCTAAATCGAATCATCCGTTCGCGAGCTACGATGCCATAGATAGACAAACAGACAGACAGACACGTCATACTTATATATAACACCCCATCGTTTTTAACCCCCGACGCAAAAACGACGGGGTCTGTCTGTCTGTCTGTGTGTGTGTCTGTCTGTGGCATCGTAGCTCCCGAACGGATGAACCGATTTTGATTTAGTTTTTTTGTCTGAAAGCTGAGTTAGTCGGGAGTGTTCTTAGCCATGTTTCATGAAAATCGGTCCACTATGTCGCGTTCGGGGGTTTTTTTCAAAATTTTAAATTCAAATTCTTACCTCCACATGATTATCTTCATTGTGTCTCTCCAAACTATTTTGGCTCTTAAACACCTCCACGCAAGACTTACATTTGAACGCCGCAGACACGAAACTTGCTTCCATTTTCCTCTCTTCCCTAAACTCCCGCATTTCCTCTTCACTAATTTCTTTTGTAACAAAATAATTATCTCTTTTTAACCGTTTTCTTTTTTTATTTGTAACTTTATCTGTCGTACATTCTTCTAATTTCTTTCTTTTGTTTTTATCTTTATCTGTTATCTTTTCTTTATAATTATCATCATCATTATCTGACATATAATTGTCATGTAACTCTGACAAAGGTATGTCATCTTCGGTCTCAGTTTTGATTTCCGGCCCGCAGTCTATGAAGTTGTCAGTGTCTTGTACGTCAGATATTATTGTGGTGTCGTAGGTGTGTTTGTGGCAATGGATAAGATGGGAGAGAGCAGTTGATTTCAACTGAAAGAAATAATTTGTTTATTATTGGGAACTTTGGACGGACACTATATTATAGAAAGTCACTGTGCGCTCAGAGTGAGGTATAAATAAATAAATAACTATAATGAAAATGAAAATGAAATGAAAATGAAAATGAAATATTTATTTTTCAAGTAGGCATATTACAATGCGCATATGAACGTCAAATAAAGCTATAATATACATAACGTCCGTGTGACTCAGATATCTGTGCTCATCGCATAAATGGCGTGATTCAAACCCAGGATGAGGTTTGTAAGGTTCTGACGGAAGATCAGCGCTGCGGCTTCCGTAGCATGTATGCTGAGTCAGCGCCTATTCTATACCTCAACGCACATTCCACAACCAATACTTCAGTTTAAATAATAAGTGTGCTAATTATTGTATAATGTTAAGTTTCTTTTAGTATTTCGTTTTGTGTTGCATAGCATGTAAGTTTGTGGTTGAATAAAGAATTTATCTATCTATCAGGAGAGACTTATTAGGCAGGGTCATTACCGACTAGGCTTGACCGGTTCTCAATACGATCAGTGTAGTGTTTGAGTCATTGAGCTATATGCAATGATTTGTCTCAGGTCTGCCACAGTTTCGTTTTATTTTAACCCCTTATTTGCCAAGAGTGGCCCTGAAGCTTTAGTAGTTTCATGTGCTCTGCCTACCCCTTTATGGGATACAGGCGTGATTGTATGTATGTATGTATGTTGTCTCAGGTTCGGTAGTGGAGTGACAGTCGCGTGAGAGCTGTTGGTGATAGTTGACATGTCAATTCCAGCTACTGGTGATGTAACAACTTAACCTTTTCAACGCTTTGCCTCTCGCGTCAAAATGTCGCCTACACGCCAATATCTCTACTATAAATAACGAATATAATAAGTGATAAGTGCTCCCTCAGTGAACAGTTTCAAAAACAGACTTGATAAACATTTAAAACTAAAATATAAACATTAACTATAGAACAACAAGTGCTATACAATAGCAAGTGATATACACGCATCAGCTATCAGCTGCTAGTGTATCAAATAATATAATATAATAATATAATATAAACCTTATCTGTCAGCAGGACAATTGTTTCGACAGCGTCTGCCATAGCCACTTTAGTGGTTATTGGCGTGGTGAGCATGACGACACACAACCACTTTAGTGGTTCTTGGCGTTGAAAAGGTTAAACTACTTATTCCCCCATGTGTTTAAACACTAGAATCAGTTATATGCTGTTAAAGTTATTCAGTTTCCTCAGGTTACACTATGTATTTGTTATAAGAATACTGACCTCCCGGCCCTCAGCTATAATTGCCAGCTGTTTTTGCGCCGCACAAGCCTGCCGCCTAAACCGGGTAATCCTGTGCATGACGGCCGCACACTCCCAGCAAACAAATAAACTAGCAGCGTCCTTGTAGAAACCTTCCTGAAATATACTTTCGTTATTAACTATTCCAGCTAGATTCAGGCATATATATTCCTTTAATACAATTTGTAAATCCTAAAAACATATTGATGGACTTCTTTGAAGATTTAGTGGCTCAAATACTTTTGATTTTGATTTAAAAAATACTTAAAGGAGTCGACTACAAAGTTAAGAAGACTTGAAAGTTTTTAAAGCGATAAAATCTTCAAAATTTTAGCACAAAATGCTGGAGTTTCTGTCATAACTAAATCTATCTGGTTTTGTATGTAGTAAAATATTTCTGGACTTTTCAATAATACTTTACCCTGTAAGCTTCAGAGTCGTATGACAGAAGTGAATATAGATTATTTACTCCATCGTTTATTCGGCAAAGTTGCGACAACTTTCTGTCGCTGCTTAAACATGTGCAACACAGTGTTTTCAAAGCGATTTCTGCTGTATCCTCCATGTTACTTAAACATGTATTTGAATAAAATGTTCGTTATACTATTCACAATAAAATTTAAACTATCAAGGCATATAAATGCAGAGATTTCTCAAGATTTTAGCATACCAAGCACGAAAAGAAAATACTTAATTGTTTTGACAGCAAATGTCAAACTATGGAAAAAATCGCACTACGTTTAGTTTTTGCAACTGTCAAAGTATACCTTTTAATAGCGACATCTAGTGGGCAATAGAAATAAGAAAAACACTAAACTAACACTTTCACTACGTCACTGGGTCCCTTCGGCCCCGTAAATAAATATTTAATTGATGAGTGAATACAAATACTATGTAAACTCTACGAGTTAATACGTGCAGCTCGGTGCCAAAATTGGCAACAGGCACACTAGCGCTCCTAGCGGCATGAGTTGATCAAAATAGTTTAGTTTCATACAGCATAAAATTAGAAAAAATTACAAATTCTTATTTTTTTGTTTTATTCCGTCTAAAAATGTTAAAGTAGATCAAGTAATAGCATTTTCTATTTTAATTTACTCAAATAAAAGTCTGAACAACTACTTTGATCAACTCGAACCGCTAGATGGCGCTAGTAAAATTGTTGCCACTCAATTGTATGGGAAACGTCAGAAGCTGCACGTATTATAGTATATAGTATTTGGTGAATACCCTGTTTGTCCGAAATAAACATATTATTATCAAGCTCATTCCATTGCCGTATTTATTTCATATGGTTATGATAAAAGCATTACGATACCTCTGGGTTCAATTGGCGTAAAGGACATTTTGGCGAAAATGAGTTATATATACAGTTTTGTTCAGAATTTCAAGCGCTATCGATCTGTGTAGTTAAAATTTCGATATCTCTTAAAAAGTTGCCTTTACGACCAAGATTTTCTACTATGGACTTGTAAAAATAGCTTTTCTGAAGGGGCGTAAATATCAAGTCATTAATTATAAATTATTATTTGTGTCGTAAAGGAAATCTACAAATAAAAATATAGTCGTAAGTCACCTTGATATATATTGTTGCCCTTTAAGCCCTTACTTTCTAAGGATCACTTTCTATAGTAGTGTGATAAAGTTGGGCGTAAAGGACAAGTTGTTTTGTTCTTCGTCCTTTACGACCAGCACTAAAAATATTTTATCCGCAACTGTAATCGATATCTTTGGGTTCAATTGTCGTAAAGGACATATAATGCAGGTTTACAAGACAAAGATAAAGCCACTTTTTTTGTTTTTTTGACCTATATTTGTGACGTGTATAAGAAAAATATGCAGATTACGAGTATCTTTAACCTAGTGTAGCAACCGTAGTGATAAACTAAACGATTTAGAAGATAGATGGTTGTAAAGGACACGTCAAAATGTTATAACGTCCTTTACACCCATGATTTGATAGGGTCGTAAATGACGGTCTTAGATGATTTTTATACAAAGTCGGGGCGTAATTGTAACCGAAATGGTACAAATGTTGTGCTAGTTTACAATTAAAAACTGGAAAAAAGTATCAAAACGTACTTAATATGGCATAGAATAGCTACATTAGTTTAATGCAGTGTATTATTTATCTAAGCTATCTTAGCAACAAAAAAGAACGAGACTAATATTTTATATCCAGTTTTGTAATAAAGAAACAATATTTGCTTAAAAACTATCTAATACTTTGGCAACAAATTCAAAGTTATTTTTTTAGTATTCGCAGCTGCTGTCTGAATAGTCAGTAGGTTACGCATTCAGTCTTTAATTCTAGCAGGGAAACGCTTTCGTAGTATTATTATACTGCGGCGAGATGTAGGTAATTAAAAAAAACATTATGGTAATCAGGGTACGTACCCAAATGCACAAACGCTCACGATAATATCTATTTCGTAGCTAAGTATATATCTTTATCGCTCTTGCGTATTGCACCAGACTGCATTTTTGTCGGCGTCTGGCGTCGATGATTGCCATTCAGCTACGCCGGCAGTAAATTTTAACAGTAGACTATACTAACATTTAGTGCGACAATAACAGGTGCGTTTCGCTAGCGAATGAGCGTTAGCGTTTGGTGACTTGGCTATGTACCCAGGTACTTAAAGCATTGACCATAATATTTCTAGGATTGAACTCATAATTAAGATTATTCTTATTTAACAGGTTTAAGACTAAATAACAATCTTCTGTTTTAAAATTATTAAAAATATGAATCAACATAGTAGGTAGTCTTGACTACAGTTTGTATACGCGTCCTAACTTGCGTTTATAAATAAGTACTTAATTCTTAGTTATTCTTAGAACTTCTTTCTACTTTAGACTTAAAATTACTGTCGTATTAATATAGTCTACTATTCACAGTTGCTGATTAAAGATTTACGTGATTACCATTAGTGTTTTTATATTTACTTAAACTACGAAAGCGTTTCCCTGCTAGAATTAAATACTGAATGCGTAACTTATTGAGACAGCGGCGAGTACTAAAATAATAACTTTCCAAAATATGAGATAGTTTTTAAGCAAATGTTGTTTCTTTATTGCATAACTGGATATAGAATAGTCTTGTTCTTTGTCTTTGCTAAATATTTAGATAAATATACACTGTAACACTAATGTGGCTATTCTATGCCATATTAACTACGTTTTGATACATTTTTCAAGTTTCTCAATTGTAAACTAAGCTAAAAAACCGGCCAAGTGCGAGTCGGGCTCGCGCACAAAGGGTTCCGTAGCAGCAAACCAAAATTACAGTTAAATCAACCTATCTCAAAAACTATAAGAGATACTTTGATCAAACCAAAAATCGTTGAAAGAGTTAATTAGCATGCATCACCTCTATTTTTTTTAGAATTTTATACCCCGTAGTTATAAAAATAGAGGGGGGGGGACATACTTTTTACGACTTTGAGAGCTGATATCTCAAAAACCGTTCACTTTAAGAAAAATGTTTTTTAGAAAACTTTATATCATTTTAAAAGACCTTTCCATTGATACCCCACACGGGTATGTACATCGAAAAAAAAATTTTCATCCCTCAGTTAACATGTATGGGGGGCCCCACCCCCAATTCTTTTTTTTACTATTTAGTGTCATAATTTTGTAGCGGTTCATACAACACATATTCCCATCAAATTTCATCACTGTAGTACTTATAGTTTCCGAGTAAATCGGCTGTGACAGACGGACAGACGGACAGACGGACAGACGGACAGACGGACATGACGAAACTATAAGGGTTCCGTTTTTGCCATTTTGGCTACGGAACCCTAAAAAACAGTTGCCATTTGTACCATTCCGGTTACATTTACGCCCCGAATTTGTATAAAAATCATCTAAGACCGTCATTTACGACCCTATCGATTCTAATTGTTCAAAAAAATCGTGGGTGTAAAGGACGTCCATAGCATTTTGACGTGTCCTTTACAACCATCTAACTTCTAAACCGTTTAGTTTATCACTACGGTTGCTAAACTAGGTGAAGGATACTAAAAATCTACATATTTTTCTATATACGTCACAAATATAGGTCAAAAAACAAAAAAGATATAAACATTTTTCTAAAAAAAAAGTTGTTTTTTGCTTCTCCTGAAAACCTGCATTTTGTCCTTTACGCCAATTGAACCCAAAGGTATCGATTACTAGTCGGGTATAAAACGAGTTTAATTCTACAATTTCCACATAATAATATGATGTCTTTTAAAAGGTAAATTTTAACCATTTTTAAATTTTTGTTCGAAATGCAAAATATTCAATGCATTTGCTCGCCCGCAATCCCTTTAGCAAACTTGCATTGTAGGTACTTTGTTTTGACACTTTTTTTAAGATATTTGAAAATGAAAGACAGAAATAATTTTACTTAATACATTTTATAATCAGACAAAATAAATCTACAATTGAGCTAACATCGATTGAATTGAAGAACATGATAAAAGACAATCAATAGATTAAAAGTCATTAAAGAAAATATGTAGTAACACATAAAGACGGTCAACCAAGTCTTGGCACTAAAATATGGCGTGATATTCAAATTTTCTATGCGAATTACATTTTGGATAACTTTTAAAGTGTTATAAATCGTCGATGATTTTGCTTACGTCAAGGTTTAGGAGGCTTCATCATCATCATTTCAGTCATTAACCGCCCACTGCTGAGCACAGGCCTCCCTTCGTGTATACCACTTATCCCGGTACTGGGCTAATCATCAAATTTGCCGCCTTGCTTAAGTCCTAAGATTTGGTTGATCATGTATAAATAAGTTATATACTGAATCATAATTATATTATGTGGAGCATTAATTCCATTCATGTAGTTTCTTTATCAAATCTTATAATTTCAAAAGATATTAAAAGTTAATACGTTAATTATCCAAAAATGTGTATAATTATCTACCCAGATGTGACTTACAAACATAATTATATTTCTAGAATTCTACCTACAAGGTTTGTATAGAACTAGATATATCTAGTATCTAATACACTAAAAAAGACAAACATAAGAAAAAATATATTTGGTGCCGTAATACCAATACGAATCCTCTATTTTATTGACACAAATATGACTCATTATCTAGATAACTTGTATTTTTGCGATAGTGAGAAGTATTCTTTAATTTCAAATAAAAAGAGATAGGCAGGTATTGACATCTGCCTCATTTAGTTCAAGACAGTTTCAACCTAGCTCATGATAAGCGAGTAGATATTCACCCGTTTCGGCGTAAGGAGCTTATACGCGCTTTAAAATTGACCTTTGATCTACATATTGTAAAATCAGGAACCCGAAAGTCTATAACCACGCATTTCTGAGGCCAAAAGAAACAAAAAAATGTTATATGAGTTAAAGTAAAATTAGGGATGTGTTTTTTAGTTCTATCGAATGTATTTTACCTTAAAAGTAAGTGGTATTGGTAAAACGTAAGTAAATGCACTTCAAATGATTTTTTTTTCTGGAATCCCTACGTTTCGAAATGTGTTACTTGACTTATATTAATAGTAGATTAAGTCCCATAGTGTTATTATTGCTATCAAAAAGTAATTTTGTACTTAGAAATAATGAGTTTTTTTTATGGTGATCATTCTGGAAGTAGGAAAAATCCAGAAAAGCTTATATGACATTTTAATCTTGAAATGTTATAATAGAAAACGCTGTGAGAATTATTCGGATTTCTCATATCACACTATGTATGTATATGCGCGAACATAATATATGCTAGTTTGAAACCATCTGAGTCTATAATTTTCAACTAGCCTATCACAGTCTTATACATTTTTGGTTCAAGGACTACATATGTCCGATTTTGGCCACAAGGAGACATCTATACGCCATGCTATGAGCACCAGGGAATTAACTATACAACTAATTTAGGGACTATATACTTATTTTAATTAAATATATAAATTACTACATTGACAATACCTTGATGATAATTACCATAATTAATCTCACTTAATTCTAGAACATAATTAAAGCCTGACCGGAAATATATGATTACGCGCCACGGCGCCATGTTGCGGAATTTCATCAGAACTATTTTGTTCATACTATACTGAACTGTCACAGCATACATCAGAATAAAAGCGCCTTCTTGACAAGAGTCATATTATTCTGGTCAGGCTATATATCCACATTCACAAGTCAATTAATAGGAATATTACAAATATCAAAGGGACACAAATGAAATGGAAAATGTACACCGAGTGCTTTTAGTTTAGTCTATCGAGGTGAGTATTTTTTGGTTTCACAATATTTAAGTTGTATGTATAATACTTATTCCTTTATAGACAAAATAATACAGTTAAAATTAAATAAGTACATCGATTCACAGGAATGCCCGGAAATACTTCATTTTAAATTATATTCTCAAGAGCTATTAGTAGCTTTAGAAAAAGTTACTTGTTTTTTTGAATCATGCTTTGAAACTATTTGTTGTTATGTGTGTTGTTGCCCAACTTATTATTTTCGTCTATATTTTTGGTGTTCTCCATTTAAATTATTTCGACACTCTAATCATCATTTCTAAATATAGCCGGTCAACCATATCTTGGCACTGAAAATGGCACGAAATTCAAATTTTCTACGGGAATTAAACCTTCATCCCTACATTTTCAATCATTTTTAAGTGTTATGGCCTTATGGCTCCTGGATGATTCGGCATTTTTGATGCCAATATTTGGTTGACTGTCTATATGTTAAAAATTTTTCATATTCACTACACTTGCTTCTCTGGTCTTCATAACCCCCTCGAAGAGTTTACTCTGAAATAAAAATACAAATGACAATATTTACAATCAAATTTGGCAAGTTTGCCACTTGAAAACGCATGTAACACCTTTGGAGTTGCAAGCGTCTATAGGCTACTGTTTTACTTTCCATCAGGTGGGCGGGGTGGTACAGCCTGGCATAAAATAATAGATCAGCAACACTTACTGTTCTCATACAAAAGTGACTCAATAGTCGCCACATGCAAAACGGTTAACATATGCGGTGGCGCCCCCATTATTGACTACTCTTTTTTGCCGGGCTGTAATCATTGTTAACTTTACTTACGTTGTCTCCCCTCCAGCAGTTCCAGTAGCGAGGAAGGGTGACCTGAACCTTCTTGTGACGGTGGCAACGACGCAGCGGATCCGTCAGGCAACACTAAAAACAAGCACAATCATCAATCAATCTATCAAAATATATTTATTCAATTACATACATACAATCACGCCTGTATCCCATAAAGGGGTAGGCAGAACACATGAAACTAAGCTTCAGTGCCACTCTCACTCAAATAAGGGGTTGAAAGAAAACGAAACTGTGACATTGCAGTGACAGGTTGCCAGCCTCTCGCCTACGTCACAATTTAACCCATATTACATAGTCGCCTTCTACGACACCCACGGGAAGAAAGGGGGTGGTGAAATTCTTTACCCGTCACCACACAGGCTCAATTAAATATGTACAATTGTTTATTCAATTAGGCTTAATTAAGTATGTACTTTTCACAAGTTATATAAAGTAATAAAGGCTGACCAGAAATATATGACTACGCGCCATCTTGCGGAATTTCTTTAGAACTATTTTCTTCATACTATACTGAACTGTCACCGAATATATCAGAATAACAGCGCCCTCTTGTAGTCATATAAATCTGGCTAGGCTTTACAAAAGTTACAACAACTTTGTAAAACAAATGACTATTTACCGTAGCGCACGATGCGGAACACCGGCTGCGTGAGGTCTTGTATTTGAGCGCGATATTCGAGGATGGCCTCGGGCCCCGAGCCGCGGGCTCCTGACGATGGTGGCTGGAAAAATGGGGAAATGTTGTCACATAACGCTGGAATAACGGACAACTACAACAATTTTTTTTTGCCCGTTTATGTGTCTCACTGATTTCCACAGCTTCCACAGGCGTGCTATTTCTATTTCTGACCAATTAATCTTTAGGCTACCTACTACAAGTATTTACTTTTTAACTACAAGGGTATCTTGCACCACCGAAAATGGAGGGTTAACCCGAGGTTAACCCACTATTTTATATGGAACTAGCTTTTTCCCGCGGCTTCGCCCGCGTACTAAAAGTAATCTCATTGAAACGTTAAAATTTGGACCCCCGTTTCACCCCATTAGGATGTTAATTTTGAAAAATCCTTTCCTAGTGCTCTTTTACATCTTAAGCTGAGTTTAGACGAGCAAGTTATTGCTGCAAGTTTTGAGACAAAAGTATATGCAAGAAAGAGATGCAGATATTTGCCACTCACTCTTACCTATAGTTGCGTCTCAAAACTTGCAGTAATAACTTCCTGGTCTAAACTCAGCTTTATAAAGAACCTACGTGCCAAATTTAGAGTCTCTAGGACCAGCGGTTTCGGCTGTGCGTTGATGTGTCAGTCAATCAGTCAGTTTCTTTTTAGGGTTCCGTAGTCAACTAGGAACCCTTATAGTTTCGCCATGTCTGTCTGTCCGTCCGTCCGTCCGTCCGTCCGCGGATAATCTCAGTAACCGTTAGCACTAGAAAGCTTAAATTTGGTAACAATATGTATATCAATCTCGCCAACAAAGTGCAAAAATAAAAAATGGAAAAAAATGTTTTATTAGGGTACCCCCCTTACATGTAAAGTGGGGGCTGATATTTTTTTTCATTCCAACCCCAACGTGTGATATATTGTTGGATAGGTATTTAAAAATGAATAAGGGTTTACTAAGATCGTTTTTTCATAATATTAATATTTTCGGAAATAATCGCTCCTAAAGGAAAAAAAAGTGCGTCCCCCCCCTCTAACTTTTGAACCACATGTTTAAAAAATATGAAAAAATTCACAAAAGTAGAACTTTATAAAGACTTTCTAGGAAAATTGTTTTGAACTTGATAGGTTCAGTAGTTTTTGAGAAAAATATGGAAAACTACGGAACCCTACACTGAGCGTGGCCCGACACGCTCTTGGCCGGTTTTTATTTTATATATTTACATTTGACAGTTGACAGCCCACTAACCTCGAGTTATTTAAGCGTTTGGTGCAAGTGGCCCTTAATCTGTCTAATATGTTGTGATGACAGAAATATACTAAAATATGTAAGTATTACCAAAGAGGATCGAGTATTAAAATGTGTAATCACAGTGCATGGACTGCCATCTCTCGACACAGGCTTAAAACTTTTGAACCTCAGTTTTGACAATTTGGCCCATATTCTTAGCTTGACATGTTTTAAAATGTCAAATATTAATATTAGCGCCATCTACCCGAGCGTACCCCAAAGGTGTATCGCCATTTAGCTCACCGTACCTTTTTCTGTATGGTTTTGGGGTACGTTTTTTTCTTAGACTTTATCTGTCTATACGAAGTTATATAGGTCTTTGGTATTACTTAAATAAGTTCTCGTGTCAGTATGTGTTATCTTTATGAGAATAAAATACGTACAATGAGAACGAATGTGTTTTGCGACATTGAGCGCCCCTCAGCGATGCTGGACAGCCGTTTCTGCGCCGTGCAGGCCTGCTGCCGGAAACAGACCACGTTGGACATGATGGCGTCGCATTCCCAGCAGATTATCAGGCGCGTGGGCTCTTTGGTCTCGTCCTAAAACAACGATAGGTTGTCGTAAATATATTTTAATTGATCTGTAAACTTAATTTCAAATTATTATTAATTTATTTATTTTTTAATATAATTGCGATTTAATTATAATTATTGTCATTGTTTTTGGACCTTCTGTTGTCTGAACATAAAAGGATTTATTATTATTTTATTTTTCTTTCATACCGGAGAATCATCTTGGTCGTCGCACAGCAATGAGAACAAGCTGTTACCGCCTCCGTTGATCAAGCATAGATGCAGGAGCTTCTGATCCTTCCTCATACAAATGCAGCACTGTTTGGCTGTCTCTGGAGATGGCACTGGCAAGTTAGACCCTGGATCTACCGATTCTTCCATTCTAAGTACACTTGATTAAAGAAAAGTGTTTATTCTGTTTATAATAGTAAAATAAGACCACAAAATTATTAGAAGTATTTCAATTTCAAATAAATTCAGCGTAGTTAGGACTATAATGCAATTCGTTTGTGAGTATACACATATTCTTTAGTTTTACACTGTCTACAATTTCCTTATTTACACATCTTTCCAGCTGATCGCACGTATTTAAAAATCAATTAAACCGCGTTTCGTTTCTACACAGTAAATAAAATAAAAATTAATAGAAATATACTTTTAATCAAAAACATAGTGAAATAAAAATATTTATCAATAATTTGTATTTTTATGAAATACTTTACATGACTATAAATATACTTATTTATGATCCTCTATTGGCGAGTAAACGAAACATATGGCTTTTTGTATAAAGTCTAATTTCAATGTTTATCCGTAACTTTTTACTGCCATCTAGTGTCGAGTAGCCAACAAAATGTAAACTAGTGTGGTGTTGCCACAAAACAAAAATAAATGTTTGCCTGTCAATCATCCTCTCTGCTGTCATTGTCAATGTCATACTATACTCGTCAAGTCAAAGACGTCAAACCGCCATTGAATTATTTCGTCTAGTTTATTTGTTTTATTCTTGTATTGTGTTATCAAACATTAGGAGAAACATTTTATCAACACGATGGTGTTTATGTGCGTGATATGTATGGTGAAAGAGCCGCCCTTGGTGCCTCTGAGCTATGAACACAGGCAGCTACTCGAAGTGATTGTGTCTCCAGTTATAAACACAGTAATTCATTTGAAATTCAATTAATAAGTAATAAGAATCACTTACTTCCCATGTACTTGATAGTCAGTTTAAATAATAAATGGAATTTATGTTAAGTAAACTTAGTTAAAATTGTACCTGACTATGACAACATTTGTAATTCATTCGAAATTTTGACAGTTCAAAAACTCACTGTCCTCCTTGGACTTCCTAAGGATGAGGACTATACTCTTCAAGTGGTCACATGTTGTATTTTACACTATTAAGCTTTGAACCGTTATTTGAAGCCTAACATAAATAGATAATTTGAGAGTAGCGAACTTGATTTCCTGTAACAGATCGGTCAAACCACGAATACACCCCACTCCATCCCTTCCATGTGACGTCACGTCCTGTGCACCAGGTGGGCAGCGAGGCTGGAAGCGCTCGGTGCCATGGTCATTGGCGTCTTGTTTGCCGTAGCAATCGGTCGTATTTCAGAAATTAATTTATAAAATTGTCAATTTTAACTTGAATTTAAAAACGGTGTTACCGTTCGGTTTAATTTCCAAAAATGGACCACGATACCGGTGAATTGTCTGATTCATCGGATTCTACCAATAATCAAGGTTCTTCCACGGATACTGCCCCTTTGGAACACATCCCGAGGCCCCAGGAGGAGGCGCGGGAACCTGGGCCTTCGCAAGCTGGGAGCAAGCGAAAGGCTGCGAAACGCACAAAGAGGAGCAAGAATAAGCGCCGGCGCATGGAGTCGACAATACGGTATTTACGTGAGCAAGTAAGTGGAATTTCAAATTTCATCGCGAATAGCGCTGCTTTTCAGCCTACCCTCCAACCTGTTTTTCACTCCACACCGGTTGTAGAGGATGCTTATGATTCTGACGGCATTAGTGCAAATGTAAGCGGAGATCTTTTTGATAATGGCATTGCGGGTACTGCGGCTCCAGCCCCGGCTCGCAACGAGCAGCCCGCACCCGGGTGCTCATTTCAATTACCGCTTGGTACTGTTTTAAAAGAACCCGCCATTCCTAAGTCGAATCCAGATTTAGTTAACTTGATTAACAATATTCAGAGATTTAATTCGGAAGACTGGGATAGCGTGCGTTATGCAGATGTACAAAAACAATACTGTTCCTCACCGGGTTTCACTTTTCTAGAAACAAATGATGAGCTCAAGCCATTCGATAAGGTTAACTCGCTAGCACTTATTGAACGTGGGTTTGCTACTATTACGCAGGCCCTTATTAAACAAAATGAGGCCGCTCAGAGTGGGTTTAAAGAGTTAGTGGATTGGTCAAGTTCAGTAACCCAGGTTACTCCTAAATTACTGGAGGAGAAATTAAATGAAATTTTTGTCCAGGGTAGCTTTCAAAAAATTAGTAACGATGTTTTACAAATAGCTTGTGGTCATCGGGCCGAATTAATACAACAAAGGCGAGATAATATGTTGAGATCAGTTAAAGACAATTTTCTGAAAGCTAGCCTAAAGAAAATTCCACCCACTTGTGAGAATTTATTCAATAAAGATCAGTTTGCCAGTGCAATTGAAAAGGCCGGGGATCCTCTAAAATATTTTGCCGCCCAGGGCGCCATCTAATAATAAAGCTGCTGCGCAAGCTCAGCCACAACAGCAAACTCAGGCCATGCCTAGTTATGCTAACCCATACCCAAACAAAGTCCCTCCTTTGTTTAATGCGAATTACGCATACCCTGATTACACAAATCGGATGCCTTTGCCGAATCCATTCGTGAACTATCAAGCACAATCTCGAGACTTTCCTCGCTTTAACCAAAAATATAGTCAACAGACGAAGCCACCTCGGCAACGAGGTAATAAAGGCTTTCAAACTAGCGACACCTTTGCCAATAGCTACCGTGGTGGTAGGTTCTCCGGCCCATCCTCAACACGAGGACAGGGCAGGCGTAAATTGTGACTCGAGCGATTTCCGGGCAGGCCGGTTAATAGATTTTGTGCAACATTGGAAGGATTTACAGGCTCCAACACCGTTGATTCAAATAATTCTAAATTTTCGGATCCCGTTTTTGACAAAACCTCCTTTAATGGTACCAAATATTGTCAATCATCCCTTCATGACTCCCAAAAGTTGCGAAATGGACCGCGTCATAAATCAAATGTTGCAAATGGGCGTGTTGGAACCTGTAGATATCAGCCCGAGTTTCGTGTCCCCAATGTTCACAGTACCGAAGAGCGACGGGTCGGCCCGCCCGGTATTCAATTTGAAAAACTTAAACGAGTACGTTTTAGTGAAACCTTTTCGCTTAATGAACATGCACAGAATACCCACCTTCTTGCAACCGCGCGACTGGCTCGTAAAAATAGATTTATCAAATGCATATTTCCATATTCCGATTGCCAAAGCACATCGATGTTTCCTACGGCTAGTTTACGACAGTCAATTAATGCAAATGACCTGTTTACCGTTCGGAATTTCCTGTGCCCCAAAAGTCTTTGCATCCCTAACAAATTGGGTGGCTCAGTTACTCAGAGAAAAGGGATTTCGAATAGTTGTGTACTTGGACGACTTCCTAATGGCTCATCAGGACCCCCAAATTTTAGCCAATCAGGCGTTAGAAGCGACCCGCCTATTAGAATACCTAGGCTGGCAAGTCAACTATGCCAAATCGATCTTGACCCCCCAAAAGAGCCTCGAGTACTTGGGTGTGATATGGGACTCGCACAGAAACGAAAAGTCTCTGCCGGTTCAAAAAGTGCAAAGGTTTCGCCAAAAAGTACAAAACTTACTAAATCGCAAATCAGGCAAGCTAAGCGAAATTCAAAGTCTAGTAGGCATGGTCAATTTCGCCAGCTTTACGGTGCCCAGGGGTCGTTTGAATCACAGAGCGCTATTAAACCATTGCCAAAATCTCTTATCCAAAAGCCCTCGCCACCTATATCCGATTCCAACACATGCGTTGAACGAGTTACAATGGTGGTGGGTACATCTAATGAAAAGTTCCCCCATTCATTACCCTCCTATAACCAATTATCTAGTGACGGACGCATCGGGGCAAGCATGGGGAGCCCAGTTAGACAATCTCAAGCTGTGGGGCCTCTGGACCCCGGAGGAAGCAAAGTTGCACTCCAATCAGCGCGAGATGTTGGCCATTTACTACGTCCTAAAAGGTCACGGTCGGCACCTAGCCGGTACCTCTCTGTTAGTTCAGTCGGACAACAGAACAGTAGTTGCCTATTTGAGAAACGAGGGGGGCACGAAATCATCCCGCCTGATGGAAATTTCGTCTCAGATATTCAAAATCCTAGACCTGTTCAAAATTCACATGGAGATATATTACTTGCCAGGCCGGTACAACCGCGAAGCCGATCACCTGTCTCGCCTTACGAGACCCCCCGAATGGCACCTGTCCCCCAAAATAATGAACTTGATTTTTGCCAAATTCGGCCGTCCATCAATAGATCTGTTTGCGTCGTCAATAGCCCATGTCCTACCAGTATACGGCACTCTGGACCTGACGGACAGACAGGCCAGCCTTTACGATGCCTTCAGCCAAACGTGGGATTACCCCTTAGCGTGGGTATTCCCACCCCCCTTTCTGATACCCCGCGTACTGCAACACCTCAACAATGCGAAAGGGATATATTTGATAGCAGCCCCACGATGGTTGAAAGTGTTCTGGAGGCCAGACCTCAGGAACAGGGCCCTGGGTCCCCGTTCACAATTTACGACCTAGACAAAGTTCTAGTGGACGCGACAACCGGCCTGCCTCCTCCCACGATACAGGACATGACCCTCGAGGTCTGGAAATGTGGGGGTGGGCTGCCAGCTTAAATGGATGGTCACAAGATCACATTCAATTTTTACAAAAGAGTTGGCGCGATTCTTCCACTAGGACTTATAAAAATGCATGGCAGAAATGGTGTGTTTGGGCTAATAAAAATTCTATTAGTTTGTCAAATCCACAGGGAGCTGATTTAGCTAAATTCTTAATTGATCTTCACCTTAAGCAAGGTCTGGCGTATAACACTATATTAGTATACAAATCAGCAGTTTCAACTCTGTGCGATCCCAATTTAAGTACCCCTCTTAGTTCCCATATATTGGTACGCCAAGCGTTAAAATCTATACGAAACTCGCGCGTTACAAATAAAAAGGTCCCTATATGGGATACAGATGTCCTAGTAAATTGGCTAAAGAACAATAATTGCAATGAGAATAGTTTATACGAATGTTCCGCTCGCGCTGCTATATTATTATTATTGTGCTCTGGTCGTCGGGTACATGACTTGACGTTACTGAGTGTAGGTGGGGATAGCCTTATTGAGTCCGAAAATTCTATAATTTTCTGGCCCAAATATGGATCTAAGACTGATACTGTACTAAATCGTCAATCCGGATGGCAAATTTTTCAAAATAAAGATAGCAAAGTCCTAGATCCATTATTTTGGGTTAAAAGAGTTATTTTATTATCGCAACCTAGGCGCGTATCTTGCGGTATTGACAACTTGTTCTTGACCACATGCGGACAGCCTAAGGCTGCTTCACGTACGAATATATCTGGTTGGATAAAAAAGATCCTACTGCAAGCCGGTATTAAAGCTAGTGCTGGTAGTATCAGGCCTGCAGTAGCATCTAAGAATTGGGTTGATAATATGGCGCTGGATGACATTCTGGCCAGAGGAAATTGGAAGTCAGAAAATACCTTTCTTAAATATTATTGTCGACCAGTTATGTCTGCTAATTTGCCGTCACAATCATGTGCTAATCTGTTTACACCAGTGGGTGAATAATAAATAATTAAAGCTAATGTGATCAATTGATTTATGTATGATTATATTTATATCTAACTGTGTATGTGGAGTAAGAAAATTGTGTATCTTATATTGACTTCAATCAAAACTTGCTCATTAGGTAATTAGTGTTTTGTGTATGAACAAAAATGTGATTCATCCTCTTTTAATAAATAAAATATGTACCTATATCATGTATATGGTTTATATTAAGAATAAGCTAAGCGTAAAGAGTGATAAATTAATTATATTATAAGATATTTTTGACTGTTCAATTTGATATTTATATGCTTATATGTTATTGTTTGTGATCATTGCAAATAAACATTATTGAAATAAATGATTTATATACCAACATAGTGTATTTTGGATTTCTAAAGTTCCCTTCCTAAAGTAAAATCCATAATCCTACGGACCAAATTGACAAGTAAGTGTGAACGAATGTTGCCACAGTTTGGCCAGTGTCGTTCTTATCGATATTAAAATTATTATTACATCGTAGATTTAAGGTGCACCCAGACGGGACAATGAAATTGGCAATTTGATCGGCTAATTTATATAGCAACTTTTTCTGTGATTTCGACAGATCAAAAGGTCTGTAGACCGCTAATTAGAGATATTTTTTTTATTTCGAAGCAGCAATAATATTATTCGAAAATTATATAGATATTTATGATATACTTGCCACAGCGTGACAGATAATTTATTATCGTCGGACATGGTATTTTATTTTTTACCTACAGGCTCGGAAACCTTTTTATGTTTTAAAACTAGTGGGTAAAAATGCATGGTATCCATCCACTACCTTGAAGATACATAGAACAAACCAAAATGTGTACCTCTTATTTGAAACTCATATATACTTATTCTTGATTTAAACTTGTCTGTTGTATGTACTTTACAACTTGTCGATATATTGTTATCGACATATACCCTTCCCTATTTTAATTTTGCTGTTCCTGGTATCATTTTACCTGTCAGTCATTTGTCAATTTAGTCCGTAGGATTATGAATTTTACTTTACTTATTCACATTGGCGTTATACCTACTGTGCACCAGGCGATAACAAACAGATCTCAAATTATCTATTTATGTTAGGCTTCAAATAACGGTTCAAAGCTTAATAGCAGCGTTTTACCTACCATTAAAACGCTTATTAAGCGATAACCTTATTTGAAGCCTAACATTTTAATTCTGCCTGGTACATTCATATTTGAGAGCCAATGACCATGGCACCGAGCGCTTCCAGCCTCGCTGCCCACCTGGTGCACAGGACGTGACGTCACATGGAAGGGATGGAGTGGGGTGTATTCGTGGTTTGACCGATCTGTTACAGGAAATCAAGTTCGCTACTCTCAAATTATCTATTTATGTTAGGCTTCAAATAAGGTTATCGCTTAATAAGCGTTTTAATGGTAGGTAAAACGCTGCTATTATTAATAGACATTGTAACTTTTCAGCAATTTTGATGTATCATTGTCGCTTTAAAGGAATATAAGGCATTTATTATAAGGCATTTTTACGGTAAGGGCATTTATTTGTGTGATGAGCACAGATATTTGTTCCTGAGTCATGGCTGTTTTCTATGTATATAAGTATGTATTTATCTATTTAAGTATGTATATCGTCGCCTAGCACCCATAGTACAAGCTTTGCTTAGTTTGGGGCTAAGTTGATCTGTGTAAGGTGTCCCCAATATTTATTATTATTATTATTTTATTATATATGCCCGATTCCAGCTGAAACAGCTAATTATGATTAATAACAGTAAAATGAGCCTTAATTGATAATCTACGTAGAAAGCACATGTATGAATTCCTTTATTTCTACCATGCTGCACAGAAATTGCTGGAAAAGTTATGATGTGAATTAGTCATCTTTTATGTGAATATTAATCCATTTATTTAGTAACTAGCTTTTGCCTGCGGCTTCGCTCGCGTTAGAAAGAGACAAAAAGTAGCCTATGGCACTCTCCATCCCTTCAAATATCTCCACTTAAAAAATCACGTCAATTCGTCGCTCTGTTTTGACGTGAAAGACGGACAAACAAACAGAGACACACTTTCCCATTTATAATATTGGTATGGATAGGGAAACTAACAGCATTTATGTGTAGTGCTAGAAGATTTTCCTTCGTATTCTTACGCAAATGTACGAGCATGTCATGTTATTTCAGCTAGTCTTAGTACAATATATACTAACACTGTCTGTACTTATGTACTACTACTAGCATGATAAATACCAATGTTTCCATAAAAATACGAGAGAAAAGCTTTTTGCACTACATCTGTGCAACTGTGGCCCTAGCTGTTTATACAGGGTGGCCCAAAAATACGATGACAAACGTTTGTATAATTACTTTTCTGTCCTTACACGAATGATCGTCTTACAAATTAAAATGTGAACCCTTAATAATTTTTGACCGAATAAATCGAATCGTCTTCAAAATATCCTCCTTTGGCTTTGAAGTACGAACGCAAATATTAGAACAAAAAATTATCGATATGCCGCTGCACCTCTAGTGTGACTTTCGTCTGACTTATTGCACTTATAACTTGTAAAATACCCTAATTTTTGTAATCAATAAACGGTCTAGGGTTTTACGATTGATTACAAACTATAATTTATAGTTTTAAGTAAGGTGCATTTACGTAAGTAGGCTGAAACATATCGAGCTTATGAATCTGGAAAAAATGTCTTTACACGATTGGTCTACATTACAAACCTTGCGAAATATCCATGCTAATGCTGTTGAAATATCCACGGTGGATGTAGAAATATGCAGAAATATAGGCCCAAAAAATATTTTCGGTAACTTCGATATTTTGGTTTATTACAACATTATTTCCCCATTCTTTGTCAACGTAATTTTGGGCCACCCTGTACTGAATAAACATGCTTATTCTTAGCCACAGGCCACAGACTAGTCAAAGGCAAAGATGTGGCTTATGATAGAGAGCTCACCCAGAAGATGCCGGTTCACCCTTGATTTGAAGTCAAAGTATGATTGTTATATTGAAATAAATAAATTAAGTTAACCTATATCCATATGAATTTCAGAGTGACCTCAAAGGCTATGAATGGCTGTACTGTGTTGACTGCAAGATGTTGATGCAGTCGGTGCACAACTTCCAGCAGTCTGCTCGCAAGGGCGTGAAGGCTTTTAAATATATGCTCAGTAAACTCAACAAGCAGACTGCTACGCAAAATGTTGCTTTTGAACTGGTAAGGTTTCTGTTTTCTTTTGAACATTTGCGGTGAAAATACATTTGATTAAGATTTTTTTGCAAAAATTACATTTTTGACAAAAGCTTTTATGGCTGACTGTACCTTTCTGTCAACAGTCATCTACTGCTCTCCGAGACGTTTTTAAAAACCCCTTACTCAATGGGGATATGTTTCATAACAGAGTGCCAATGGCCACAGAATATATGTATAATAGCACAGAATATATAATAGTACAAGTACAGAAGGCCCACTGCTTTGATGTTCACGAAATGCCGCCTTTTAAATGCCTACAAAATTCTAACAAAGAAACGAGCCGCACGTGCGCAGCGTCGGGCAATAGGGTTGCCTATATGGATTAAAACGAATTAATTCTCAGATAAAATGTTATACTATATATTCAAGTCTTGGGTACTTTCTAGGTATATATACAGTATTTATATATTTTGTTTAAGCCTTCAGCATCACAAGCCTTATTGGACTCTTCCGTGGGACTAAGGGCCGGTTGCACCAAACCGTCTGGCACCGTTAAAGCGTTCGTTAAATTTTATTGTATGAGAAGTTCCATAGAAATCTGCTGAGTGACGATGATGTGTCTGTCAAATGTGGTTGGTGCAACTGGCCCTTAATCAATAAGATCTGTGTAAGATTGTCCAATTTTATTCATGATGTCTATTTAACTAAGCATTATTAGCCATTCCACACGTGGACATCGCATAATGAACCCTAAAAAAAATTCGCGACGTAATGTAACAATAGAAAGTGCAAACGTGCGTTCCGTGAGAACGCGCGCCACCCCTGATTAGGCCGCGAACTCGCGGCCGCCAGCATGTACTTGTAGCGTGGCGATAGAATCGCGGAGTGAGCCGCCCCTGCCACTACTTTGATGTTCACGAAATGCTGCATTTATAAATGCCTACAACATTTTTACAAAGAAACCAGCACGTGCGCAGCGTCGGATAACAGGGTTGCTTATGGATTAAGGGCTGGTTTTTCAATCGCCAGATAAATAATATCTGTCAGATATATGTTAGCTGTCATTGTCATTTATACGTGTGATGAAAAGGATAGTGATAACTTTATCTGATAGATACATTTATCTGGCGATTGAAAAACCGGCCCTAAAACGAATTAATATTTATGTCTTGGGTACTTTCTAGGTAGGTATATATACAGTATTTTGGTTTAAGTTCCAACATCACAAGCCTAATTGAACTTTTCCGTGGGACTTAATTAATAGATTTGTGGAAGAATGTCCTATGGTACATATTTTATTCATGATGTCTATTCAACTTAGCATTGTTAGCCATTCCACACGCGGACATCGCATATGAACCTTAAAAAAAATTCGCGACGTAAAATAACAATAGAAAGTGCGAACGTGCGTTCCGTGAGAACGCGCGCCACCCCTTAGGCCGCGAACTCACGGCCGCCGGCATGTACTTGTATCTCGGCGATAGAATCGCGGAGTGAGCCACCCCTGGTTTTAATTAAAATAACTTTTTTTTTCTTTTGACCTTCTTTCGTCAGTCTGTGTTTAGAATAGTCATGTTTGTTTTAGATTTCAGAAGCAAAACAGGACCCAATCGCCATCAAGACTGAACCTGAAACTGACCTGCCTTCGGTCGACCAGAAGCCTATGGTACCTGAAGAGGTAAGTCCATTTTCATCACCCTCCTACAATAAATATGTAAGTGCACGCAGGGAAAGGGAGTTATAGAAATATCGTTCGCCCATGGGAGTTATGAAGTTTTTAGTTAGTTCTTTAATTTTTGTTTACTCTTCACCAAGGAAGATATAATACCGGAACAGATAAGCCCATACAAAAAAGCGTACCCCTGAAATGTATGGGCCTTTTAGGATTAAAACTAGATGGCGCTGTTTCGCAGCCTGGCCATAATCATATTTTCGCGTGTTTTTATTTTTGATAAGAACAAATGACACATTTAAAAAAAAAAAAAAATTGTAAGGGACAGCGGGGCAAATCTCGACTGGGGGGGCAATTGTAACCAATCCATTTTTTCCATTATTACACTATGATATTGAGTTCTACATGTATCCACTGAACACGCCTGCCATATATAACCGGTGGACACTCTATTTAATAATGCAAACATTGTAAAACATGGAAAAAATGGACCAGTTACATTTGCCCCCCAGTCGAGATTTGCCTCGCTGTACCTTAGGCATCATCAGTGTAGTTAGGCACTGGTCCCACCGCGAGCTAGTAAGTTATGAGCTATCGGCTATAAAAACGAACAAAAGATGATCACTCCGGTGTAAATAAAAGAGACACGGCGATATTGATAGCTCACCGCTGGGCGAGTAACTATAAACATCGCCGTGTCTCTTTTATTTACACCGGAGTGATCATCTTTTGTTCGTTTTTATAGCCGATAGCTCATAGCTTATTAGCTCGCGTTGGGACCAGTGCCTTATGATAGTATTTAATAGGTGGCGCTAAAAAAAAAGAGGTACGATTCTTAGTATGAAAATTGTAATTTCTACATAAATCAACCATGCTTTTCACATTTTTATATTGTGTGATGAAATATTATGTGTAACTCGGGGCGTAAGAATATTGCAAAACTCGAGTAGGCTTGTGCCGTTTCGTTCGTTGATTGGAGCGCTCCGATCTCGTTCAATCGCTCCCATGAACTAGTTCGCTCTATTAGGTCTTTTGCTCATTTAGTTCAGCCAGACCAGCGACCACTGCGGTCGGAAAGATCAGAACGAATGGGACCGAATAGTGTCAAAATGATACGAATAGTCCACAGATAGTAACATTCCGGGCCGAAAGGTTGTAAGTAACCGAAGTTTAATATGAAAACATGACTTTTTTTGTTGCTCTGCTAAGTAGCTCTCGCTCTCGGTCGGCGCAGTCACACATTCGTTCTCGATCCAAACCGCTCGCGCTCGCCTACTGAACTAAATGAGCAAAGACCGATTCTCAGAGCACGGAATGATTCAGTTCATTTCGGTCATTGATGGGATTTTATTCCTAACAGTTCATAGTTCGTGAACGACACAAGCCTAAACTCGAGTCTTTTCGTGCAATATTTAACTTCTAACCACAATGAGGAGGCACACTGACATTTTATCCCGCCAGGCGGCGCCTGTGCAAGTGTCACTGTCATTCATATCTGAGAGAGAAAAAACATATCATCTTTTCGCTCTCACGTATGGACTATGGACTAATAGGGTGACCTTTGAGTGTGCCTCCTCATGGCAAAGCATTTTTTCAGGATAAAACTCTACATGAAGAAGTGGACATAAAAATGGAAAATGACATGGAACCAGAAGTAGATTATAGTTCAGATTCTACCATAACATGTTATGGTGACAGTCACCTAGACCAGGCGTTGAAAGAATCCACAGATCCGTTAGAATCAAATCCTTCACCGTCGAAAAATATTAAGATTACCTCAGGACCTGTTTCGCAGAAAATTTTAAAGAAAATTGTTGTGGTGCCCCAAAGTGCCAATAGCCAAGTTAAAGTGATAAAAAAGGTAAGTTATATGTTTTTTTTTTATTTATTTTGAAAAAACAACTTAAACTAATTTTCTACATTAAAAAACTTGCCAAACTGTTACGTTTAATGGCAAGATGCGCTCATTTTTTAATTAATCTTAAATTGTATATCTTAACCTATTTACATCATTACGTTTACGTAGTTTGTAACTGGGGCTTGTAACTTGTAAGTAGGCAGGTTTACATTTACACAGATTCTGGCAGATTCCGCGGTCCTTGGTTCGAATCCCGGTAAGGGCATTTATTTGTGTGATGAGCACAGACATTTGCTCCTGAGTCATGAATGTTTTCTATGTATATATTATTATATACCGTTGTCTCGGTACCTGCAACACAAGCCTTTTGGAGCTTACCGTTGGGCTCAGTCAATATGTGTTTAAAAACTTCCTATAATATTTATTTATATCCTTTCGCGGCCATCTTATTTTAAGAGCAGAAATTTATGGTCTCGACTGTACGGAAAACTCCTATTGGTTTGAAATACTTTGTGATAACGTTTTATATTTATATTTTCAGCCGGACCCGGAAGAACAAATATCAAAATTTATAATAGCATTGAAACCGCAGGCACCAAAAAATGTACAGTTAACAGAAAATGTACAGTTCGCAGAAATTGTACGGCCAGATGAAAATGTACAGTTAGTTAAAAATATGCAGTTAATAAAAAAATTACAGCTAGCAAAAAATGTGCAAATAGTCAAAAATGTTCAGCTAGCAAAAACTGTACAGTCAGTTAAAAATGTACAGTTAGTAAAAAGATTACAGCCAGCAAGAAATGTACACTTGGCAAAAATATTACAGCAAGCAAAAAAACAGTTAGCAGAAAATGTACAAACAGCAAGAAATGTGCAGCTAGCAACAACTGTACAGCCAGTAAAAAATGTACAGTTGGCAAACAAAATACAGCCAGCAAAAAATGTGCACTTGGCAAAAATATTACAGCAAGCAAAAAAGCAGTTAGCAGAAAATGTGCAGACAGCTAAAAATATCCAGACGGCAAAAAATTTACGGCCAGCAAAAAATGTACACTTTGCAAAAATATTACAGCAAGCAAAAAACCAGTTACCAGAAAAAGTACAAACAGCAAAACAATTACAACTGGCAAAAAACTCACAGCCAGCAAATGAGCAATTAGTGGACAACGAACAGTTAGCAAAAAATGTACAACTAATCGATGGAACCAGGCGTTACTTTGCGGAAATCCATGTTAATCGTAAACTAGAACTTTCCTTTGCTAATCCGCGAATAGATAACGTGCAAGTCAATCAGTGCTAACCTGTTATAATTACTTGCGTATTTTTTACATGCAATTAATTTTCCCACCCTCCCACCGCAAAAATAAAAATAAATACGCAAATAAATATAACAACCCACCACCAAAAATACAAAACTCGACACGTGTTTCGCCTCTCTACGAGGCATCCTCAGGAGCTGATGTTGACGGTCCGAAGTCCCGCAACTGACTGATCGTCCCCAGAATGGTCGGCCATATTTATACTTTGTCCACCCCCTACCAAGCAAGTTAGATGGAAAAATTCGTAATAACGGCGATGACGCAACATTCAACTGCTCATTAAGGATTAACCCCCTATTGTTGTACCTAATTATCTCCAACTGTTCTAGAACCCCCAAACGCAGGCCTTTCTCACATACATGTAAAACATCAAAAGAATGATTCTCTGATACAGTATGGTCACTCTCTATCAAATGCTTTGCAAAATTGGATCTCTCTGGATGGTTGTGCCTGTATGATGCCATATGCTCCTTATACCTAGTAGTGAAATTGCGGCCCGTTTGGCCCACGTACACTTTGTTACAAACATCACAGCTCAACTTATAAACCCCAGATTTTTTCCCTTTCTCGATCCTATCTTTGCCGTTACAAAGCTTGGAGTGCAAAGTGTTATTTGTCCTAAAGGCCACAGGAATGCCGTTTGACTTCAAAATCTTATAAATGTCCTCTGACACTTTGCCAACATAAGTAATGCTCGCTTGACACCTCTTAACCGGTTCAGAAGGACGTGCCGCATACAACATATTGTTAACCATAACCATTCGCTTCTTTCTGATGATGCCATCAACGATTGATTTATCATAACCGTTCGAAACTGCCAAGTGGTAAATATTGTCCAATTCGGCTCGATAGTGTTCTTCAGAAAGAGGCACAGACAACATCCTATGCACATAACAGTGAAAAGCGGCCAACCTATGCTGCCAAGGGTGTGTAGAAGAAGCTGGTATAACTGTATCAGTATGTGTAGGCTTGCGGTAAATTTGAAATTGATGGCCATTATTAACTCTAGTAATGGTCAAATCTAGAAAATTCAATGACTTGTCTTGCTCTAGTTCCTTCTTAAACTTGATCTTTGGATGTTTACTATTAAGCCCAGTAACAAATTCATCCAGCAGGTCCATACTCCCCGTCCAACAAATAATCAAATCATCTACGTATCTGAAGTAATACAATATATTGTCATTCCCTGCAATATGCTGGTTCTCAAAGTGGTTCATAAAGATATCCGCCATTAAAGGACTCAGTGGAGAACCCATGGCTAAACCATCACTTTGCAAATAATACTGTCCCCCGAATCTAAAATAATTATGTTTCATACATATAGCAGTTAGATCTATCACCTCATCTACCTCCCCTGGATGTAAACGTTGCTTTTCAAAAAGGTCCCTTAGAATATCTAAAGTCTCCCCATACGGCACATTCGTAAACAAACTATCTACATCCAACGAAAGCAAGACAGCATTATCTGGAATAATAATATCTTTGATCTTTTCTATTAACTGCAAACTATTCCTCAAACAAAACTTCGGCCGGAACTGAGACTTTTCTCTAATAATGTGATTCAACCTCTTAGCTAGATTATAAGTTGGTGCACCCAAATATGAGACCACTGGACGAACTGGAATGTTATCCTTATGAATCTTAGGTAGCCCATAAAGAATAGGAGCTCGTGGATTCATTGGCACAACCATGCTCTTCTGATGTTCAGTTTCAAAAACAAACATAGAGTTCTTAATTGCCTGTCTCAGATCTTTCTGGAATCCTGGAGTTGGGTCTCTCCGCAAACTCGAAAAGCCATCACCTTGAATCAGATCAAGAACTTTCTGATTATAACTTCCTTTCTCCATAATAACAATGCAATTTCCTTTGTCTGCTTTCGAAACTACCAAATCATTTTCTCGCACTTTCTGTTGAATAGTTCTCAGTGCCAAACCATCAGAACTAAATCCACCACCCTGTGCCGGAACAGTACTCTTAATAACATTGGCCACCATGGTCTTGGTATCTAAATCACCACGGCCCCGCACTATCGCAACCTCTGAATCCACAGCCAAATTCTCTAACGTCCCCTGAGTTATTTTTGGCTGGAAATTATATTTCAACCCTTTTCCTAAAAGCTCTACTTCATTCTCCGAAAACTCCACATCAGTTAAATTTTTCACACGAGGATGGAAGTCATGGTGAGGTGTTGGTTCCGTTTCCCTCCCCTCAAAAACGAACTCGAACTCGACTCCGTTAACCTACGCAATTTGTTTAGCTGAGTAGTATACATCTCATGTGCAAGTTCAGAAGCAAAGTATCTCGCCTTTTGGTCTAGGATATCAAACTCGAGATTATGCAACTTAAATGAGAGTTCAGAATACAACACTTTAAGATGCAGTTTCAAATTATGTCTAACCGAAAACCAATGGCGAGATTCTTCGTTCAACCAAATTCTCTGAGCCCTACTAACAGCCAACTTAGCAGCCCTCGAATTGCTACTACAACGCAACTGGATGTAATTAGGCACAACGTTCAAACGCTTGCACTGTTGATTAAACCACACATTCTGGACAGCTGCACGATGTTGTTTGGTTAGTTTGACATAAAGTCGTGCCTGTTCGGCCACGCTAGCCGTTTTCAAATAATCGATGGAACCAGGCGTTACTTTGCGGAAATCCATGTTAATCGTAAACTAGAACTTTCCTTTGCTAATCCGCGAATAGATAACGTGCAAGTCAATCAGTGCTAACCTGTTATAATTACTTGCGTATTTTTTACATGCAATTAATTTTCCCACCCTCCCACCGCAAAAATAAAAATAAATACGCAAATAAATATAACAACCCACCACCAAAAATACAAAACTCGACACGTGTTTCGCCTCTCTACGAGGCATCCTCAGGAGCTGATGTTGACGGTCCGAAGTCCCGCAACTGACTGATCGTCCCCAGAATGGTCGGCCATATTTATACTTTGTCCACCCCCCTACCAAGCAAGTTAGATGGAAAAATTCGTAATAACGGCGATGACGCAACATTCAACTGCTCATTAAGGATTAACCCCTATTGTTGTACCTAATTATCTCCAACTGTTCTAGAACCCCCAAACGCAGGCCTTTCTCACATACATGTAAAACATCAAAAGAATGATTCTCTGATACAGTATGGTCACTCTCTATCAAATGCTTTGCAAAATTGGATCTCTCTGGATGGTTGTGCCTGTATGATGCCATATGCTCCTTATACCTAGTAGTGAAATTGCGGCCCGTTTGGCCCACGTACACTTTGTTACAAACATCACAGCTCAACTTATAAACCCCAGATTTTTTCCCTTTCTCGATCCTATCTTTGCCGTTACAAAGCTTGGAGTGCAAAGTGTTATTTGTCCTAAAGGCCACAGGAATGCCGTTTGACTTCAAAATCTTATAAATGTCCTCTGACACTTTGCCAACATAAGTAATGCTCGCTTGACACCTCTTAACCGGTTCAGAAGGACGTGCCGCATACAACATATTGTTAACCATAACCATTCGCTTCTTTCTGATGATGCCATCAACGATTGATTTATCATAACCGTTCGAAACTGCCAAGTGGTAAATATTGTCCAATTCGGCTCGATAGTGTTCTTCAGAAAGAGGCACAGACAACATCCTATGCACATAACAGTGAAAAGCGGCCAACCTATGCTGCCAAGGGTGTGTAGAAGAAGCTGGTATAACTGTATCAGTATGTGTAGGCTTGCGGTAAATTTGAAATTGATGGCCATTATTAACTCTAGTAATGGTCAAATCTAGAAAATTCAATGACTTGTCTTGCTCTAGTTCCTTCTTAAACTTGATCTTTGGATGTTTACTATTAAGCCCAGTAACAAATTCATCCAGCAGGTCCATACTCCCCGTCCAACAAATAATCAAATCATCTACGTATCTGAAGTAATACAATATATTGTCATTCCCTGCAATATGCTGGTTCTCAAAGTGGTCCATAAAGATATCCGCCATTAAAGGACTCAGTGGAGAACCCATGGCTAAACCATCACTTTGCAAATAATACTGTCCCCCGAATCTAAAATAATTATGTTTCATACATATAGCAGTTAGATCTATCACCTCATCTACCTCCCCTGGATGTAAACGTTGCTTTTCAAAAAGGTCCCTTAGAATATCTAAAGTCTCCCCATACGGCACATTCGTAAACAAACTATCTACATCCAACGAAAGCAAGACAGCATTATCTGGAATAATAATATCTTTGATCTTTTCTATTAACTGCAAACTATTCCTCAAACAAAACTTCGGCCGGAACTGAGACTTTTCTCTAATAATGTGATTCAACCTCTTAGCTAGATTATAAGTTGGTGCACCCAAATATGAGACCACTGGACGAACTGGAATGTTATCCTTATGAATCTTAGGTAGCCCATAAAGAATAGGAGCTCGTGGATTCATTGGCACAACCATGCTCTTCTGATGTTCAGTTTCAAAAACAAACATAGAGTTCTTAATTGCCTGTCTCAGATCTTTCTGGAATCCTGGAGTTGGGTCTCTCCGCAAACTCGAAAAGCCATCACCTTGAATACGCCACCACCTTGAAAATGATTTGGTAGTTTCGAAAGCAGACAAAGGAAATTGCATTGTTATTATGGAGAAAGGAAGTTATAATCAGAAAGTTCTTGATCTGATTCAAGGTGATGGCTTTTCGAGTTTGCGGAGAGACCCAACTCCAGGATTCCAGAAAGATCTGAGACAGGCAATTAAGAACTCTATGTTTGTTTTTGAAACTGAACATCAGAAGAGCATGGTTGTGCCAATGAATCCACGAGCTCCTATTCTTTATGGGCTACCTAAGATTCATAAGGATAACATTCCAGTTCGTCCAGTGGTCTCATATTTGGGTGCACCAACTTATAATCTAGCTAAGAGGTTGAATCACATTATTAGAGAAAAGTCTCAGTTCCGGCCGAAGTTTTGTTTGAGGAATAGTTTGCAGTTAATAGAAAAGATCAAAGATATTATTATTCCAGATAATGCTGTCTTGCTTTCGTTGGATGTAGATAGTTTGTTTACGAATGTGCCGTATGGGGAGACTTTAGATATTCTAAGGGACCTTTTTGAAAAGCAACGTTTACATCCAGGGGAGGTAGATGAGGTGATAGATCTAACTGCTATATGTATGAAACATAATTATTTTAGATTCGGGGGACAGTATTATTTGCAAAGTGATGGTTTAGCCATGGGTTCTCCACTGAGTCCTTTAATGGCGGATATCTTTATGGACCACTTTGAGAACCAGCATATTGCAGGGAATGACAATATATTGTATTACTTCAGATACGTAGATGATTTGATTATTTGTTGGACGGGGAGTATGGACCTGCTGGATGAATTTGTTACTGGGCTTAATAGTAAACATCCAAAGATCAAGTTTAAGAAGGAACTAGAGCAAGACAAGTCATTGAATTTTCTAGATTTGACCATTACTAGAGTTAATAATGGCCATCAATTTCAAATTTACCGCAAGCCTACACATACTGATACAGTTATACCAGCTTCTTCTACACACCCTTGGCAGCATAGGTTGGCCGCTTTTCACTGTTATGTGCATAGGATGTTGTCTGTGCCTCTTTCTGAAGAACACTATCGAGCCGAATTGGACAATATTTACCACTTGGCAGTTTCGAACGGTTATGATAAATCAATCGTTGATGGCATCATCAGAAAGAAGCGAATAGTTATGGTTAACAATATGTTGTATGCGGCACGTCCTTCTGAACCGGTTAAGAGGTGTCAAGCGAGCATTACTTATGTTGGCAAAGTGTCAGAGGACATTTATAAGATTTTGAAGTCAAACGGCATTCCTGTGGCCTTTAGGACAAATAACACTTTGCACTCCAAGCTTTGTAACGGCAAAGATAGGATCGAGAAAGGGAAAAAATCTGGGGTTTATAAGTTGAGCTGTGATGTTTGTAACAAAGTGTACGTGGGCCAAACGGGCCGCAATTTCACTACTAGGTATAAGGAGCATATGGCATCATACAGGCACAACCATCCAGAGAGATCCAATTTTGCAAAGCATTTGATAGAGAGTGACCATACTGTATCAGAGAATCATTCTTTTGATGTTTTACATGTATGTGAGAAAGGCCTGCGTTTGGGGGTTCTAGAACAGTTGGAGATAATTAGGTACAACAATAGGGGGTTAATCCTTAATGAGCAGTTGAATGTTGCGTCATCGCCGTTATTACGAATTTTTCCATCAAACTTGCTTGGTAGGGGGGGTGGACAAAGTATAAATATGGCCGACCATTCTGGGGACGATCAGTCAGTTGCGGGACTTCGGACCGTCAACATCAGCTCCTGAGGATGCCTCGTAGAGAGGCGAAACACGTGTCGAGTTTTGTATTTTTGGTGGTGGGTTGTTATATTTATTTGCGTATTTATTTTTATTTTTGCGGTGGGAGGGTGGGAAAATTAATTGCATGTAAAAAATACGCAAGTAATTATAACAGGTTAGCACTGATTGACTTGCACGTTATCTATTCGCGGATTAGCAAAGGAAAGTTCTAGTTTACGATTAACATGGATTTCCGCAAAGTAACGCCTGGTTCCATCGATTATTTGAAAACGGCTAGCGTGGCCGAACAGGCACGACTTTATGTCAAACTAACCAAACAACATCGTGCAGCTGTCCAGAATGTGTGGTTTAATCAACAGTGCAAGCGTTTGAACGTTGTGCCTAATTACATCCAGTTGCGTTGTAGTAGCAATTCGAGGGCTGCTAAGTTGGCTGTTAGTAGGGCTCAGAGAATTTGGTTGAACGAAGAATCTCGCCATTGGTTTTCGGTTAGAGATAATTTGAAACTGCATCTTAAAGTGTTGTATTCTGAACTCTCATTTAAGTTGCATAATCTCGAGTTTGATATCCTAGACCAAAAGGCGAGATACTTTGCTTCTGAACTTGCACATGAGATGTATACTACTCAGCTAAACAAATTGCGTAGGTTAACGGAGTCGAGTTCGAGTTCGTTTTTGAGGGGAGGGAAACGGAACCAACACCTCACCATGACTTCCATCCTCGTGTGAAAAATTTAACTGATGTGGAGTTTTCGGAGAATGAAGTAGAGCTTTTAGGAAAAGGGTTGAAATATAATTTCCAGCCAAAAATAACTCAGGGGACGTTAGAGAATTTGGCTGTGGATTCAGAGGTTGCGATAGTGCGGGGCCGTGGTGATTTAGATACCAAGACCATGGTGGCCAATGTTATTAAGAGTACTGTTCCGGCACAGGGTGGTGGATTTAGTTCTGATGGTTTGGCACTGAGAACTATTCAACAGAAAGTGCGAGAAAATGATTTGGTAGTTTCGAAAGCAGACAAAGGAAATTGCATTGTTATTATGGAGAAAGGAAGTTATAATCAGAAAGTTCTTGATCTGATTCAAGGTGATGGCTTTTCGAGTTTGCGGAGAGACCCAACTCCAGGATTCCAGAAAGATCTGAGACAGGCAATTAAGAACTCTATGTTTGTTTTTGAAACTGAACATCAGAAGAGCATGGTTGTGCCAATGAATCCACGAGCTCCTATTCTTTATGGGCTACCTAAGATTCATAAGGATAACATTCCAGTTCGTCCAGTGGTCTCATATTTGGGTGCACCAACTTATAATCTAGCTAAGAGGTTGAATCACATTATTAGAGAAAAGTCTCAGTTCCGGCCGAAGTTTTGTTTGAGGAATAGTTTGCAGTTAATAGAAAAGATCAAAGATATTATTATTCCAGATAATGCTGTCTTGCTTTCGTTGGATGTAGATAGTTTGTTTACGAATGTGCCGTATGGGGAGACTTTAGATATTCTAAGGGACCTTTTTGAAAAGCAACGTTTACATCCAGGGGAGGTAGATGAGGTGATAGATCTAACTGCTATATGTATGAAACATAATTATTTTAGATTCGGGGGACAGTATTATTTGCAAAGTGATGGTTTAGCCATGGGTTCTCCACTGAGTCCTTTAATGGCGGATATCTTTATGGACCACTTTGAGAACCAGCATATTGCAGGGAATGACAATATATTGTATTACTTCAGATACGTAGATGATTTGATTATTTGTTGGACGGGGAGTATGGACCTGCTGGATGAATTTGTTACTGGGCTTAATAGTAAACATCCAAAGATCAAGTTTAAGAAGGAACTAGAGCAAGACAAGTCATTGAATTTTCTAGATTTGACCATTACTAGAGTTAATAATGGCCATCAATTTCAAATTTACCGCAAGCCTACACATACTGATACAGTTATACCAGCTTCTTCTACACACCCTTGGCAGCATAGGTTGGCCGCTTTTCACTGTTATGTGCATAGGATGTTGTCTGTGCCTCTTTCTGAAGAACACTATCGAGCCGAATTGGACAATATTTACCACTTGGCAGTTTCGAACGGTTATGATAAATCAATCGTTGATGGCATCATCAGAAAGAAGCGAATGGTTATGGTTAACAATATGTTGTATGCGGCACGTCCTTCTGAACCGGTTAAGAGGTGTCAAGCGAGCATTACTTATGTTGGCAAAGTGTCAGAGGACATTTATAAGATTTTGAAGTCAAACGGCATTCCTGTGGCCTTTAGGACAAATAACACTTTGCACTCCAAGCTTTGTAACGGCAAAGATAGGATCGAGAAAGGGAAAAAATCTGGGGTTTATAAGTTGAGCTGTGATGTTTGTAACAAAGTGTACGTGGGCCAAACGGGCCGCAATTTCACTACTAGGTATAAGGAGCATATGGCATCATACAGGCACAACCATCCAGAGAGATCCAATTTTGCAAAGCATTTGATAGAGAGTGACCATACTGTATCAGAGAATCATTCTTTTGATGTTTTACATGTATGTGAGAAAGGGCTGCGTTTGGGGGTTCTAGAACAGTTGGAGATAATTAGGTACAACAATAGGGGTTAATCCTTAATGAGCAGTTGAATGTTGCGTCATCGCCGTTATTACGAATTTTTCCATCTAACTTGCTTGGTAGGGGGTGGACAAAGTATAAATATGGCCGACCATTCTGGGGACGATCAGTCAGTTGCGGGACTTCGGACCGTCAACATCAGCTCCTGAGGATGCCTCGTAGAGAGGCGAAACACGTGTCGAGTTTTGTATTTTTGGTGGTGGGTTGTTATATTTATTTGCGTATTTATTTTTATTTTTGCGGTGGGAGGGTGGGAAAATTAATTGCATGTAAAAAATACGCAAGTAATTATAACAGGTTAGCACTGATTGACTTGCACGTTATCTATTCGCGGATTAGCAAAGGAAAGTTCTAGTTTACGATTAAATGTACAACTGGCAAAAAAAGTACAGTCTAAAAATTCACCGTCGACTTTGAGCACAAACAATCGGCCGAAAACAAAGGCAATGGTCGCGGCAAACGCTGCTAGGGTGAAGAAACGACAGGTAAAATGTGGTCAATAAAACACATGAACAGTTTGGCAAAAAAAGAGTAGAAGAGCAGTTCCCGAATACTTTGTACATAGCCACGTCAGCAAATTTTAAATGATCCTATTTTGTTACCAACATTTAGTAATATAAGTCGACTTAAGATATATACAGGATAATTGTTATAATTAAGAAAATATAGATACTAGAGAACCTTAATGACGAAATAAAACTTACTTAAATCTCAATTCATCAAATAAATCTTGGTAACAAAATAGGAATAGTAAAAACCAATTTAACTTTTTCCTTAATTTTTGTACAAACTTTTCGAGAACTGCTGAGAAATGGTTTTTTTACAAGCTTTTATTCAACTTGCCTTGTTAGTATGTTAGTTTGCGTCAAAACGTAGAAGATAAAGACCCACTCCCCGGTTTCTGATTGAGCTGAATTTTTGCACACATATGTAAATCACGTGACAATGCAATATCATGGTATCATGGAGCTGATCTGATGATGGAGCAGAAAGGTGGTCATAGGAACTCTGTTATGAAACGTCGTATCCCCATCGAGTAAGGGGCTTTTAAAAACGTCTCGGAGAGCAGTAGGTGACTGTTGAAAGAATGGTACAGTCGGCGATAAAAGCACGATAAAAGCTTGTGCCAAAAATTGAATTTTTGCAAAAAAAATATTTATCATAGCAACACTCACTGTTCTCATACAAAAGTGACTCAATATTTGCCACATGCAGAACTGTTTACATAGACGGTGGCGCCCCCATTAATTTCTACTCTTTTGCCAGGCTCTACTCTGTTGTACAATGTACTAATTTCGTAATTTTAGAACAAAACGGGACTTAATCGCGTAAACACTTACATTTATATTTGGCCCGACGTTTCGAACATCACCAAAATCCATAGTCCCAAAATTCTATCAACGGAACGTCTGTTCTACAGCAGAAAAGTACGTGAAGCGATTGAAATTAGGAAGCATCGAAATTTGAACCAAAATGAGGGGCAGGGAATTTCTTCTTCGTGGAATCCAGTGATTAGCAAATGTAAGCGTGAAAAAACACCGAGGGACACACCGGCTGATGTCGTGAGTGTTGTGTGTAGGCAAAGTGACAACCCTAGCGCAAAAGTGAATAATCAAGAACAAGTGCGGGTAGTTCGAGAAACTCGCGCGGCTAGAAGATGTTGATGCAATTCCTCGCCAGTCTACCCGTGACCACGAACATAATGTGATGTTCGAAACGTCGGGCCAAATATAAATGTAAGTGTTTACGCGATTAAGTCCCGTTTTGTTCTAAAATTATGAGTGCAAATCGTGTTAGTCTAAATCAATATATTGTACTAATTTCGCCCTGGAGGTAAAATCTGACCAGAAATATATGACTTGCCCGCGGGTTCGCTCGCGTTCAATTCTAAAATTACCGAACGCCCCATACAAACTTCCACCCCCATTTTAGGGAAGTGGGGGGGGGGGGGGGGGGGGGGTTAGAAAGAGACAAAAAGTAGCCTATGTCACTCTCCATCCCTTCAACTATCTCCACTTAAAATAAATTATAATTTTGAAAAAACCCCCCGACCGCGACATAGTGGACCGATTTTCATGAAACATGGCTAAGAACACTCCCGACTAACTCAGCTTTCAAACAAAAAAAAAATCGAAATAGGTTCATCCGTTCGGGAGCTACGATGCCACAGACAGACACCCACACAGACAGACAAACAGACAGACATACAGACAGACACGTCACATTTATAACACCCCGTCGTTTTTGCGTCGGGGGTTAAAAATCACGTCAATTCGTCGCTCCGTTTTGCCGTGAAAGACGGACAAACAAACAGACACACACACTTTCCCATTTATAATATTAGTATGAATATTACTACTGTCAAGAGGGCGCTGTTATTCTGATGTATGCAGTGACAGTTCAGTATAGTATGAAGATAATAGTTCTAATGAAATTCCGCAAGATGGCGCGTAATCATATATTGCTGGGCAGGCTATACTAATGGATAAGGGTGAATCAACTATTTCTTGCCTGTTGTTGCCATGGTTACGGTCCCCTGAGTCACGCTGGTTTTATGCAAAATTATGCTACTGAAACTATGCAGACATGCATTTTTTTTCGCATATCAAATGATTGTACACACAACACTAACATGATAACGTGAGTACAACCGTATTTTAATTAATTATCAAATGATTGGATTTATTTCACAATAACATTCAAGTGACATGATTAATTAATAAATACAATAATCTTACATTAACATGCATAAACTTAAAAACTAGATCTAACCTAACAATACACACACAAATGCATTTTGCTGGTGTTAACAAGCCCTTTCTTTAATTTGCCACCTACAAACATGGATTACGTGCATGCTTGCATAATTTCAGTAGCATCATCATCCTCCTTGCGTTATCCCGGCATTTGCCACGGCTCATGGAGCCTGGGGTCCGCTTTGACAACTAATCCCAAGATTTGGCGTAGGCACTAGTTTTTACGAAAGTAACTGCCATCTGACCTTCCAACCCGAAGGATAAACTAGACCTTATTGGAATTAGTCCGGTTTCCTCACGTTGTTTTCCTTCACCGAAAAGCGACCGGCAAATATCAAATAAATAATAATTTCAGTAACCAGCGTGACTCAGGGGACCGTAACCATGGCAATGACAGGTAAGATGAAGTTGATTCACCCATAAATCGTATGCGTTGTAGCGAGATCCTAGCGACTACGCTGCGTTTCCCGGGTTCATCTCCACTTTCAAGGACGTCGATGTCGAGAAAGGTGTGAAACGGTAAGTTTCATATTACATAACCACAAAATTAAAATTTTGAAAAAAACCCCACATAGTGGACCGATTTTCATGAAACATGGCTAAGAACACTCCCGACTAACTCAGCTTTCAGACAAAAAAAAACTAAATCTAAATCGGTTCATCCGTTCGGGAGCTACGATGCCACAGACAGACACATACAGACAAACAGACACGTGAACGCTAACCTAACCATACATTTTGAAAAAACCCCCGACCGCGACATAGTGGAACGATTTTCATGAAACTTGGCTAAGAACCTGCCTGTGTGGTAACGAGTTAAGAATTTCACCACCCTCTTTCTTCCCGTGGGTGTCGTAGAAGGCGACTGCGGCATACGGGTTAGATTGTGGCGTAGGCGAGAGGCTGGCAACCTGTCACTGCAATGTCCCAGTTTCGTTTTCTTTCAACCCCTTATTTGCCAAGAGTGGCACTGAAGCTTTAGTAGTTTCATGTGTTCTGCCTACCCCTTTATGGGATACAGGCGTGATTTAATGTATGTTATGTATGGCTAAGAACACTCCCGACTAACACAGCTTTTAAACAAAAAAAAACGAAATCTAAATCGGTTCATCCGTTCAAGAGCTACGATGTCACAGACAGACAGACACGTCAAACTTATAACCGTTGTTTATGTCGGGGGTTATAAATAACGCGTGTGTAGGGATGTGAACTTGTCGATATTAAACATCATGAAACTAGAAGAAAGTCGTGTAGGCTACGACCAAAGAGGATCGAGCATTATAGAGAATATCTGGGCGACCGAGCTTCGCTCGGTTCTATTTTAATATATCACGTATTTAGATAAAAAAACTTATAAATACAAAAACAAAACAAAAGACAAAAAACATAAACTTAATTTCTGGCCGGGATTCGAAACCCTGACATCTACGATCTATCTGCGTACATTAGACCGACCTCGTACGACTGAGCTAAGCGGAATCGATGCGCGCGCGGCGAAATTAACGACCATAATTTACGTTTACTAACGCAAAAGAAAAACTCATGAAAACTCGAAAATTCGCGTTTTCCAGGATCTAAGGCTACGCTAGATCGATTTTTCACCCCCGAAAACCCCTACATAACAAATTTCAGCGAAATCGTTAGAGCGGTTTCTGAGATCATCGGTATATATAAATAAATATACAAGAATTGCTCGTTTAAAAGTATAAGATTACTGTCAAAAAATGTGTAATCACAGTGCATAGACTGCCATCTCTCGACACAGGCTTAAAACTTAAGAACCTCAGTTTTGACAATTTGGCCCATATTGTTAACTTGAAAGTGTTAAAATGTCAAATATGAATATTAGCGCCATCTAGCCGAGCGTACCCCAAAGGTGTATCGCCATCTAGCTCACCGTACCTTTTTCTGTATGGTTTTGAGGTACGTTTTTTTCTTAGACTTTACCCGTCTATACGGAGTTACATATGTCTTTGCTACAACGTAATGAGTAACCATATTTTTAGGAAAAGGAAGAAATATATAAGGAAGATTGGTCCCCCCCTACCCTGTCCACACTGCGAGAAGGTATTTAAGACTCAAAAGGGCCTCAATTATCATGTATCTGCGTAAGTACACATACATACATACAATCATATGCAATATTTTGGGGAATAGACTATGTTCGTGAATCAACGTTTTCCAGCCTGTTATGCCATGGTTACAATCCCCTGAGTCACGCAAGTCAGGAAAATAGTTCTAATGAATTTATTTTTAACAAGCAGAAACATCTGCTAACGATTCTAAACATTTTTATATTAAAGAAAAAGATGGAAAAATTTACGCTTCCGGCGGGACCTGAACCCGCATCCTTTGCAATCCGTGCAATGCTCTTAACCAATTGAGCTACGGAAGCCGCGCCGGACATCGCAAATCTTTCCATGCCTTTCCTTATGTACACACGTCTTGGGATGACGTCTAGCGCCATCTACCGACAGACTATTACATCTTGTAACGGCACTGGAGTCTCAAGTAATATTGAGAATTCACCAGTAACAATGTGCTAATACTAAATTTATTTTTAACAAGCAGAAACGTCTGCTAACGATTCTAAACATTTTTATATTAAAAGAATAAATGGAATGGAAACGTGTGTACATAAGGAAAGGCATGAAAAAATTTGCGATGTCCGGCGCGGCTTCCGTTGCTCAATTGGTTAAGAGCACTGCACGGATTGCAAAGGATGCGGGTTCAAGTCCCGCCGGAAGCGTAATTTTTTTCCATTTTTACCTTTAATATAATAATGTTTAGTTGTAATGAAATTCCGCAAGATGGCGCGTAGTCATATATTTCTGGGCCGGCTTTATGCTAATGGATAAGGGTGAATCACCTTTTTCTTGCCTGTTGTTGCCATGGTTGCGGTCCCCTGAGTCACGCTGGTTTTATGCAAAATTATGCTATTTAAACTATGCAAACATGCATTCAGCTTCGAATAACATTTATTATAACATTTATTTAACTGCTCTAAGGTTAACTGGAAGATGTGTCTGTTATAATTATGTGTTCTTATTTTTGTACAATAATAGTAAAAAAAATTGTATTTTAACGCCGAGTGTGGAATTGAAAAACGAGCAAGCGAAAGGATTCCATAGTTGAACCACGAGCGAAGCGAGTGGTTCGAGAATAGAATCCTGAGCTTGCGAGTTTTTCAACACACGAGAAGTAAAATACATTTGCACTCGTGTGTAACACAAAACTGTTCCCCTCACTATAGCGAGGAAAGTACAACGCAAAAAACGCGTTTATCACTGCTTCCAGTACTTCCACAGGTGGTAAAACATCTTCATCACGAGATTAACCCACTTTTATCAATTTTAAATCAGAAAATTTTCCTCTATTCAAGGTCAAATTACTTTATCCACTAATGGATAAAATGCGTTTTTACCCGCTGGTATTAAATGACAAACGACACGTATTTCCGAGCTAGTGAGGGGAAAAGTGTATTACTATTACTATTACTACTTTTTATTATACTGTGATCGTAATTGAAGTATATGAAGCCAGGAACAGGAGGATATTTAATTAAAAAGGCAAATGCACGTCCGTTCGTAATTAAGATGTATTTCGAAAGTGAATGTACAACTACCACCAAATTGACAATAAACATGTTTATAAAAATCTTAACCGACCCGCTGGGTCACTGACCGTCGATCAGCTGTGATACATGTCTATGTATATTGCTATACATGTACATATATCACAGTAATGTAGGTACTATTTGTTGTTATGAAGAGTTTATTTTGCAGGATGCACGGGGAGTCGAACCCGGCGCAGTGCAAGTGCTGCGGGAAGGTTTGTCGCAACGCCTTCGTCCTCAAGTGCCACGTCATGTACTCACACGCTGGGAAGGTAATCTCATTTAGATTAGATTAGATTTCTTTATTTTATGATAAAAAATACACTCTAAAATTGCTACATGTCAAAATTATGTTTATCTTCTCTACATAATGAATTATAAATAAAAATAATTGTGTCTCTCAATAAGGATCGTCATTTACAAGTAAAGAAATACATATGCCAAGCTAAACAAAATTCATAAATTAAATTACAATTGATGTTTAACTTGGATATTTACTAAGAAATAGTTATTTCTTTATAACTATACCTAGATATTTTTCTAGCATGAACGAAGTGACACTAGTGACTTCCTTCCGATATTTAGTTCATCGATAACTTACATTATAATATGTCATTAATTATTATCATTATGTCATTAATTATTGCCGTGGCACTGAATCTTAAGTAGATTCATGTGCTCTGCCTACCCCGTTAGGGAATATGGGCTTGCATTTATACAAATGTCACATGTTTGAAAATAAATGGACAATAATAATAAAACGAACCATATTCTAATAGTTCACATAAGTTCTTACATCCAGCAGAGGGGGGGGGGGGGGGGGCTGGGGGTCATGACCCACCCTGGAGCCTAGGTTGGCTATACAAATAGACCACGTGACCCCTCCCTGGGGCCTGGGCCTTTACCGCACGAATAACACTTCTAGGTCCCTCTTAGAAAAACAAGTAAGGGAAGAATTGTCACTCCATACATCAGTACATGCAGGCAATCTTAAGTTGCCATTTTTATTTATTGTATTTATGTACGTATGTATGTATGTATTATGTGTATGTAAGGTATATTTATTTATGTATTTGGTATATATGTATGTGTGTTTGTGTTGCTTTTCTCTATATATACTCGTATATATATTTTTGTTCTTGCACTGCCTGTTAAATTTTGTTTCTGTTCCGTTTTTCCAGCTACCCTAAGGTTGTCTGGAAGAGATCGCTTTTTAGCGATAAGACCACCTGTTGTTACCTAGTTATACTCTGAGTCAACATTCTGTATATTTATAACATGTAAAATGGTGCAATTAAGAATATTTACTTACTTACTTACATGCGGGTTATTTGTATAGTTAAGTGACATCATAAATTAAATATAACAAGATCATACCATCCCATACATTAAAATGCGACCGCCTACGAACGCGCTTACACTCCACCACACATAGATGGCGCCACAAAAAAATGCCTTGTTGCCACCGATTATTTGTAGATTGGCATTACGTGTCAATTCCGAGCCGTAAATCTATGTCAAAAGTGACACTTCACGCCATCTACAAGTATAATCGAAAGCTACAAGACATTTTTTTGTGGCGCCATCTATGTGTGGTGGAGTGTAAGCGCGGTCTTAGGCGGTCGCATTTTAATGTATGGGATGGTATGATCTTGTTATACTTAATTTATGGTGACATCTAGCGACAGTCACGCGTCAAATAGCGCGAAATGAAAAAAACAAATTTAGGACGCTTTTTTCCGTCTAGTAGGATGAAAAGGCTCGTAATTCTGAGTAGAAAAAACATTAAATTTACCTATTTAAAAAAAATAGTTTTTGAATCTTGTTTCGCGAAAATGCCCATATTCTATTAATATAAATAAATAATAAATAAATAAATATTAGGGACACCTTACACGGATCAACTTAGCCCCAAACTAAGCAAAGCTTGTATTATGGGTGCTAAGCGACGATATACATACTTAAATAGATAAATACATACTTATATACATAGAAAACATCCATGACTCAGGAACAAATATCTGTGCTCATCACACAAATAAATGCAGGACCGCAGCTTAGCAGGCAGGGTCATACCGACTGAGCCAGACCGGTCGACTAATATAAGTAAGTAAGTAAGTAAACACTTTATTGTACAAGAAAAGAATACAGCACATAATATTTAAAATAAAAAGTTTTAGTACAAAGGCCTAACATAATAATCCTATATTATTCTTATTGTTATAGGAAATGCGAACCTTGGACGATTTCAACCCGGACTTGTATTGCAAGCAGTGCGACAAGCACTTCTCATCACAGAGAGTACTCAAGCAACATCTGCTGGGCCTCAAGCACACGCCCAGGGAGCTATACGCGTGAGTTACAATACAATACATTACAACCCGGACTTGTACTGCAAGCAGTGCGACAAGCACTTTTCATCACAGAGTGTACTCAAGCGACATCTGCTGGGGCTCAAGCACGTGCCCAGGGAGCTATACGCGTGAGTTACAATACAATACAATACAATACATTACAACCCGGACTTGTACTGCAAGCAGTGCGACAAGCACTTTTCATCACAGAGTGTACTCAAGCGACATCTGCTGGGGCTCAAGCACGTGCCCAGGGAGCTATACGCGTGAGTTACAATACAATACATTACAACCCGGACTTGTACTGCAAGCAGTGCGACAAGCACTTCTCGTCACAGAGAGTACTCAAGCGACATCTGCTAGGGCTCAAGCACGTGCCCAGGGATCTATACGCGTGAGTTACAATACAATACATTACAACCCGGACTTGTACTGCAAGCAGTGCGACAAGCACTTCTCATCACAGAGTGTACTCAAGCGACATCTGCTGGGCCTCAAGCACACGCCCAGGGAGCTATACGCGTGAGTTACAATACAATACATTACAACCCGGATTTGTACTGCAAGCAGTGCGACAAGCACTTCTCATCACAGAGTGTACTCAAGCGACATCTGCTGGGGCTCAAGCACACGCCCAGGGAGCTATACGCGTAAGTTACAATACAATACAATACATTACAACCGGGACTTGTACTGCAAGCAGTGCGACAAGCACTTCTCATGATAATTTACGCTACTTGACGCGTGATTGACGCGTGATTGTCGCTAGATGTCACTATAACTATGCCTATACAAATAACCCGCATATGGAGTTAAACTCTTCCCTTATTTATTCCTCTGTGTTTCGAACTCCTTAGAATTTTTTTTTATACTACGTCGGTGGCAAACAAGCATACGGTCCGCCTGATGGAAAGCGGTTACCGTAACCTATGGACGCCTGCAACTCAAAAGAGTGTCACATGCGCGTTGCCACCCCATTAGAAACTTGTACACTCCCCTTTGCTGTGTTATGTATAATTACACAGCAAAAAGGAGTGCACATGTTCAAAGGAGGGTTCGGGTTGCCGACGACTCAAAGGACAATAGACGGAACAAATTAGTTCCGTAAGTCCTCCCGTCGTCAGCACCCCGCACCCTCGTTGAGCTCTGGCAGCCTTACTCACCGGCAGGAACACAACACTATGAGTAGGGTCTAGTGCTATTTGGCTGCGGTCTTCTGTAAGGCGGAGGTACTTCCCCAGTTGGGCTTTGCTCTAGATTCGAGCGAGACGATATCCGCTGTGCTGTGCCCTACCACACAAAGCTGAATATCATTCGCTATGCCCTACCTCCTAGTGAAATGGAATGAAATCACAAACTTTTCCGCACATGTAGCGTAATGTACTAATTTTATTTATGGCATTGTTGCAGGTTTGAGTGTGACACGTGCAGTAAAAGGTTCCCGGATAAGGGACCACTGCAGAAGCACATCGACGTAGTGCATCTCAACATGGTATGTGTATACATCATCATCACCATCACCATCATCATCATCATCACCATCATAATCATCATCATCACCATCACCATCATCATCATCATCACCATCATAATCATCATCATCACCATCATCATCATCATCATCATCACCATCATCATCATATCAGCCCTTTATCGCCCACTGCTGAGCATAGGCCTCTCTTCTAGTACGCCACTTGTCCCGGTCCTGAGCTAGCCTCATCCAGTTGTGACCCGCAATTTTCCGGATGTCATTCACCCAGCGAGTTAACATATCCATACTAATCGAAAATAAGATGTCATATATTAAAGAAAAAAATGACGAGCACCACCAGTGGTGAAGGCCGGATTCGAACCGGCGTCTTTTAGCAATCCGGGCCAAACGCCATCACCCCTAGGCCACCTCGCCACAGCGGAAGCCGTCGAAATTTCTCTTCTATATGAATATTTGTTAAAATAATTTGATTTGTTCCCATAGTTGCGTATATCCATACTAAATTATAAATGGGAAAATCTGTGTGTCTGTTTGTTTGTCCGTCTTTCACGGCAAAACGGAGCGAGAAATTGACGTGATATTTTAAGTGGACAACCCTAACCCTCCTTTGAACTTGTACACTCCTTTTTGCTGTGTACCTATACTTAACACCGCAAAAGGGAGTGTATGTACAAGTTTCTAATGGGGTGGCAACGCGCATGTGACACTTGAGTTGCAGGCGTCCATAGGTTACGGTGACCGCTTTCCATCAGGCGGAGCGTATGCTTGTTTGCCACCGACGTAGTATATAAAAAAAAAGTGGAGATAGTTGAAGGGATGGAAAGTGACATAGGCTACTTTTTGTCACTGTCTAACGTGTGCGAAGCCGCGGGCAAAAGCTAGTTATTAATATTTATTTTATGTATGACAAAGATGTTTTCGAATTTAACAAAAAAATAGGTGTGCCTAGGGTCCTGTCGAATTTAAGGGAAAAAACCGGCCAAGAGCGTGTCGGGCCACGCTCAGTGTAGGGTTCCGTAGTTTTCCGTATTTTTCTCAAAAACTACTGAACCTATCAAATTCAAAACAATTTTCCTAGAGAGTCTTTATAAAGTTCTACTTTTGTGATTTTTTTCATATTTTTTAAACATATGGTTCAAAAGTTAGAGGGGGGGGGGGACGCACTTTTTTTTACTTTAGAAGCGATTATTTCCGAAAATATTAATATTATCAAAAAATGATCTTAGTAAACCCTTATTCATTTTTAAATACCTATCCAACAATATATCACACGTTGGGGTTAGAATGAAAAAAAATATTAGCCCCCACTTTACATGTAGGGGGGGTACCCTAATAAAACATTTTTTTCCATTTTTTATTTTTGCACTTTGTTGGCGTGATTGATATACATATTGGTACCAAATTTCAGCTTTCTAGTGCTTACGGTTACTGAGATTATCCGCGGACGGACGGACGGACGGACGGACGGACGGACGGACGGACGGACAGACAGACATGGCGAAACTATAAGGGTTCCTAGTTGACTACGGAACCCTAATAAAAACAAGGCACGATGTATAAAAGCAAAGGCATCGCCTACACTGAGAGAAAATACAACCAGTTTTCATGTTCGTTCAACAAGTTTTTTGGTTAAAATAGCGCCTACGTGCTCTTTGGTTCAAACAACAGGCTACTTGTCATTTGAATCGGCAATATATTTGAATCAACAAGTTGATTTTATAAAAACAACCTGACACATATTGTTTTAAACATACGTTTGGCTGATTCAAACGGATAAACCGCAACAAGTCGAACTTGTTAAATTCACAATGCACTCTCAGTGTAGTTTGGGATCCACTCGTATACATGATGCCTGGAAAATTGTATTAATATTGTCTATAAACTATTTTTTTTATTTTTTATTTTAAAGACATATATATGTAACTCCGTACCTCAAAGCCATAGAGAAGAAGGTACGGTGGCCTAGATGGCGTTACACCTTTGGGGAACGCTCGGCTAGGTGGCGCTAATATTAATATTTGACATTTTAACACATATCAAGCTAACAATATGGGCCAAATTGTCTGTTTGTCCTGCTAGATTGTAATATGTATACCGGGTGCCCGGTAATTAATGGACAACCTTTTCACCACCAAGAGGGCACCTTATACTGGTCCAGAAAATCGACTTTTAGGTTTAGTAAAAGTCGCCTGGTTTTCGAGATTTTCACACTTTTTAAACCCGCCCGTGCCCGTGTGGTGACGGGTTAGGAATTTCACCACCCCCTTTCTTCCCGTGGGTGTCGTAGAAGGCGACTGTGGGATATGGGTTAAATTGTGGCGTAGGCGAGAGGCTGGCAACCTGTCACTGCAATGTCGCAGTTTCGTTTTCTGTCAACCCCTTTTGCTAAGAGTGGCACTGAAACTTGGGTAGTTTCATGTGCTCTGCCTACCCCTTCGTGGGATGCAGGCGTGATTGTATGTATGTATGTATGTTAAAATTTTAGGTAGTATTAAAATTTAAAAAATTGTGAAGGCGACTTTTACTAAACCTTAATGTCGATTTTTTGGGCCAGTATAAGGTGCCCTCTTGGTGGTTAAAAGGTTGTCCATTAATTACCGGGCACCCTGTATAAGTACAGTGCACTACTGATGCACAACTTTCCAAATAGGTATAGTTTTTCAGAGCAAAGGAATTGTGTGTTAGTTTATACGTGGAAACTGTTTTGGCTCATGATTTATTAACCATGTTTAACTTTTTGTATTATTGTATGCTGTTTGTTTACCAAATAAAGAAAAAAGAACTGAGGTTCAAAAGTTTCAAGTCTGTGTCGAGAGATGGCAGTATGCACTGTGATTACACATTTTACTTTGACGGTAACTCTCTATAATACTCGATCCTCTTTGATGTGTTAAAATGACAAATTTTAATATTAGCGCCATCTAGCCGAGCGTCCCTCAAAGGTGTAACGCCATCTAGGCCACCGTACCTTTTTCTATATGGCTCTGAGGTACGTTTTTTTCTCAGACTGTAGCTGTCTATACGGATTCACATATGTCTTTGATAAATATTTATATCATCATCATCCTCCTTGCGTTATCCCGGCATTTGCCACGGCTCATAGGAGCCTGGGGTCCGCTTTGACAACTAATTCAAAGGTTTTTAGGCACTAGTTTTACGAAAGCGACTGCCATCTGACCTTCCAACCCGAAGGGTAACTAGGCCTTATTGGAATTAGTCCGGTTTCCTCACGATGTTATCCTTCACCGAAAAGCGACTGGCAAATATCAAATGACATTTCGCACATAAGTTCAGAAAAACTCATTGGTACGAGCCGGGGTTCGAACCTGCGACCTCCGGATCGAAAGTCGCACGCTCTTACCGCTAGGCCACCAGCGCTTGATAAATATTTATATCTCTAATATAATACGTATAAACCCGTTGTAGAAGCCTCACGAGTGCCCGTCGTGCGACAAGCGCTACAGCCGGCGCTTTCAGGTGCGCCGGCACATCGCAGCCGCGCACGCGCGCGCGCCCCGCTCGCGCGACCACGTGTGCCATGTCTGCGGGAAGGCGTTCACGGTGAGGATGGGGGAAGGGAGGGAGGGAGGAAGGAAGGGAGGAAGGGAGGAAGGAAGGAAGGAAGGAAGGGAGGGAGGGAAGGAGGGAGAAAGGAAGGATAGTGCACACGGTGTTTTACAGATTGCACTTCGGGGAGTATGCTCAAGAGCTACACGAGCTTATTCCACCGTCCCCGTTCTACCATCGGACTCTTAGAGGCAAGGGCGGTGTCCTTCCTTATTTGGTAGATATTCCGCGAATACGCAGGAACGTACAAAAAAAAATGTTTCGTCCAAAAATCTCAAAACGTTTATAATATTTTTTGTTTGTTCTTACATGAATAATGCGTGGTTAATATCTTTCTAGTTATTCAGGCCCTATTATTATATATAAATAAATAAATATTCGGGACACCTTACACATATCAACTTAGCCCCAAACTAAGCAAAGCTTGTACTATGGGTGCTAAGCGACGATATACATACTTAAATAGATAAATACATACTTATATACATAGAAAACATCCATGACTCAGGAACAAATATCTCTCATCACACAAATAAATGCCCTTACCGGGATTCGAACCCGGGACCGCGGCTTAGCAGGCAGGGTCACTACCGACTGAGCCAGACCGGTCGTCAAATATATATATTCCTTTGTTACCAGGTGGTGAGCACTCTCCGAGAGCACATGTTCTCCCACAAAGGCGAACGTCCGTTCGTATGCAAGCTCTGTCCGGCCACATTCACCTATTCCGCTGCACTGTTCACGCACAACAGGCTCAAACATCTCAAGATGAAATGCAAACCGAAGAAGAAAGTACCGAAAGGAGACAAAGTAGAAGGAAAAAGGAAAAAAAGAGACAAAGTAGAAGGAAAAACGGAAAAAGGTGATGAACTGGAAGGAAAAACGGAAAAAGGAGTTGAACTGGAAGGAAAAGTGGAAAAGGGAGACGCAATAGAAGGAAAAACGGAAGAGATAGATGTTGATCAGTTTTTTAATAAAGCTTAGTGACGTCATACTTGTTTTTAACTTTTTTCTACTCCGTGTCACAGTATAAGCACAGAATAAATAATAGTACAAGTACAGAAGGCTCACTCCTTTGATGTTCACAAAATGCCGCCATTCTAAATTCTTACCTACATTAACAAACGGCCCATTTCTCAAAACTGAAAGTTACAAGCTACAAGCGGAAGTCTCTTTCCAACTTGTCATATTAGACGTTGACAACCACTTGTAAATTGTAACTTGTAGCTTCGAGGCGCGTCTGGGGTGGTTGTCAATGTCTAATATGACAAGTTGGAAAGAGATTTCCGCTTGTAACTTTCAGATTTGAGAAATGGGCCCCAGGCCTTCATAATTGAAATGGAGTATAGTACTGGCGGGGTCGCCATGTAGGGACTTAAATAAAATAACTGAAGTTGCAAGAACACCTTTATTTTGGTAAGTATAACACATACAGGGCTAGAAGGGTGCAAAAGCTAGGATAGGGGACAGTCGATAGAACCATTGTTTTAAAGAGGGCACATTGTTTTAATAAGAGTTTAGATATCTCAGTTTTGCAATAGGATTCCACCAGAATTGCACCTGGGTTCAATTCCCGGCTCGATCAGAGGACTTGATCCCTTTTAAGTCTGGTCCTTTGTTAAGTCTGGTTAGCTTTAGTCATAGTCTTAAATATTTATACTGTAAGTCTTTAGAATTGTTTCTTCAGCGTAGGAAAAATGTAAATGGTAATGTTTGGACTGCCTCCACGAGACAGGCCTCGCCTAGTGTGGTGGTCAAGGGTAAAATACTTGTAACACTTTTTGGCAAATAAACTTTTTTTTTTATGTATGATATCGAAAGTTTGTTGTCTTTGGTCCTTTTATTTATAGAGAGGTTTTGCACTCGCGTTCTTTGATGTAGAGTTACACACTATAAGCTTCCGGTTTCTTAATTCTTGCCGTCCCAATTGGCGTTATCGCCGTTGGCAGCGTTGCAGGTCTGCTTGATGACCGTCACTTTCTTGGTGATATCTATAAAAGAAGAATAAATAGGTATTAAATATAAGACATTCTTACACGCAATTGTGATGGGTGTCAGAAGAAAGGGCAGGCCTTTGCCCAGCAGTGGAACACAAGAGAAAGCTAGAAAAAAAAATCTTATACCTACAGATTGATTAAAGCTTCGCCCCGACATTTTCAATCAATGTTTAAGTGTTATGGCTCGTTGATGATTCCACCAACGTCAAGGTTTAGGAAGGCACGCGTTTCATGAAGACAATTTGGCCAGAGTTCTACATTTTTCAAGCCTTCTACAATTTGCCTGTTTTAGGGCCAAAATTAAGAAATTTCTAATGGGTCGACAACGCGCACGTGACACCCCTTGTGTTGCAGGCGTTCACAGGTTACGGTGACCTCTTTCCATCACGCGGACCGTATACCTGTTTGCCACCGACGTGGTATAAAAAAAAACCGGCCAAGAGCGTGTCGGGCCACGCTCAGTGTAGGGTTCCGTAGTTTTTCGTATTTTTCTCAAAAACTACTGAACCTATCAAGTTCAAAACAATTTTTCTAGAAAGTTTTTATAAAGCTCTACTTTTGTGATTTTTTTCATATTTTTTAAACATATGGTTCAAAAGTTAGAGGGGGGGGGACGCACTTTTTTTTCCTTTAGGAGCGATTATTTCCGAAAATATTAGTATTATCAAAAAACGATCTTAGTAAACCCTTATTCATTTTTAAATACCTATCCAACAATATATCACACGTTGGGGTTGGAATGAAAAAAAAATCAGCCCCCACTTTACATGTAGGGGGGGTACCCTAATAAAACATTTTTTTCCATTTTTTATTTTTGCACTTTGTTGGCGTGATTGATATACATATTGGTACCAAATTTCAGCTTTCTAGTGCTAACGGTTTCTGAGATTATCCGCGGACGGACGGACGGACGGACAGACAGACATGGCGAAACTATAAGGGTTCCTAGTTGACTACGGAACCCTAAAAATTGTGCCGTTGGTTAGGTAATAGGTACTCTGATTTTGATTTTGTACTCTGGGTCTTAAGAATACCGTTATATTTTGTTATTTACCTGGGTATCCGGACTGAGCGAAGTACGGGCCGCACTTGTTCACCAGGTTTTCAACGATTTCCGATCCAGCTGGAAAATAATAATATTTTAATCATCACCATCGCATGCGTCGAATTATCAAGATAACTTTTCTCCGGAAAATGTTATATGATTCTCTGTCGAATGTAATAACTTAGAGCAAGATTAAAGAAGTTATTACGAGGCCGCATGACTTGTCATTTTGAACAATATCCAAAATCTGGGACGACAAAAAAATTCTATGGAATCCGGTCACAAAATTTCACGCGAATCGGTTGAAAATTGCGACCTGTAGAGCGAGACATCCGGACATACAAAAGCAAATTGCTCGTGTTAAAACGTAGACCTTGCTATCGCTGCGGACAATGAATTACAGAAGAAGGAAATATCTTACTACAAATTTTCATCAACATCTGACGAAAACAAAAATCGGAAATGAAAAGATGGGTTTATTCGATATAAATTAAAAATTTCGCAGAAAATATGACGATGCAGGATAATATTAGATAGACAGATAAATAGTATTTAAATTGAAGCTAATTATTAAACTAAAACTAAAAATAAAAGACCGATAGACATTAAAATTAAAATAAATGTATAGATAGAACAGGAAGATGTATTAAATAGTAATAATAAACTTACAGTTCGTTTTGCGGGAGTTACTGATGGATGCAGATACGGTGGTGACTGAAAATTAAAGATAATCTCCTTATGTATTACAGTAAAAACAAAAGGACAAAACGCAGAAAACAGTAGAATACTCGGAACAAACAATATGAAAGATGACATTTTAATAATAAGCAAAATTGATGATGATAGAAATTGAACAAACGCTTATTCAACAAGTAGGTATTTAAAAAAAAAGTTAAGTATTATACTTACTGACGACGAAGGTCTCGGTTACGGTTTCTTTGGAGATCTGCTGGTAGTCTGGAGAAAATAAGATAAATATGAATTTATAGACATATATGGTACTTAGTACATAACAAAAACAACAACGTGGTGCAAAGATCTTACAAATAAATTAAGAATATAAATCTTCCAGTTGCTGTCTATTTTTGAGTCGATATTACTACTCAAAGTTACTGTAGGAGATGTGCGAGTGAGAACTGTACTGGTATAAATGTAAGGCAACTCTCACAAGTCCTAAAAATTCTAGAAACACTTACTGGTGATGTAACCGCAGAGAGTGTTGACTTGGTTGAGAACGATGTAGACGGAACCCTTGTTTGACAGAGATTTCAGTCCTGAAAGACAAACACAACATTAGATAATAAAGAAAATGAAATAATTATTGAAGGTTCGATGGCTTTAGAATCTCACGACGCAAAACTTTGCATTCATATTGATAAAATTAAAATTGATAATTTTATTTATGGTGAAAACTTAATTCAAGAGAAAATGCTAAAGAGTCAGAAGAAACAGAGGAATCGATAATGAAAAGATACTAACAACGTCGTTGAATAAATTGATATTATAAGTAAGTGGTATCTTCAGTTCTAAATTATGGACTATTACTGTGGGGAAATTCTGTTGATTTCGAACGAGCATTTATATTGCAAAAGAAATGTGTCCGTGCAATAATGAAAGCCTGGGTAATGGATACCTGCCGGCCACTATTTCAGAAATTAAAAATATTACCACTGCCTTGCATGTATATTAAAAAAGCACTGTTGCTTGTAAAAAGCCGTCCAGACTTATTCCATATGAGATCGGAGTATTTCTCAAGCCAAAGAACCCAATACCAAAACCTTCTATACCAACCTCGGTGCAACTTGGATATATATAAGAAGAATGCGTACAACATGTGCATAGTTATTTATAATAGTCTTCCCGATACTATTAAGACACTAAATGCTCTAGAGTATAAGAAGAAAGTCACCAGTTTTCTTCTAGAACACTGTTTTTACAGCGTGAAAGAATATTTAGAATATGATAGTTGATAGAATTAGAATAATTAAAATTAAAATATTAAGCATGTATTACGTTGTGAATCTTTTATTATGAATTATGTTGTTGAAATGGAATTGAATTTTAAATTATAGCTATATTTAGTATAGGTATAGTATTTTTATGTAAAATATTTTGCATGTCGTTTTGTGCGACTGAATACTGTACACCATCCTACATAATAACACCTGTGTATTCTAGAAATAAGTATTCTTGCAAATAAACGATTTATCTTATCTTATCTTATCTTATCTTATCTTATCTTATCATGATAATGCCAGTTAATCTCGTTTTAAAATAATCGTAAATGTACTGATAATTGACACTTGTACAAACATAAAGGCAGGCAATTAAAGACAAAAGTAGGGTAACCAATAATTGTTGAAATCAGGCGTTACTTTCCATGTTAATCAAAAAAATAAAGTACCCAATACATTGAAAATACCTACTTAGGCAAAAAATAATAGATCAGTTACAAAAATATTACAAGAAGGGCTCGGGAGGATGGCAACGGGTTGTGAAGCTATCTGCTGGCCGTGATATGATTATGACAACGACGATTACGGCTCCGACAAGAAATGTAATAAAGATGAACATACCATTTCCTCCAGAGATGGTGTTGATGTAACCGTTGAGTTGTGCCTGAGCGTCTGCAAGGCCGAAGAGTTTGATGCAAGTTCCGGGGGTGGCGCCGACTGAGAGTTCTCCTTGCACGCCGAACTTAGCGTTCCAGCCCTTAGCGCAGACTCCGCTGTCTCCTGTAACACGAGAAGAATCTCATTAAAAACTTAAGACACCATAAATTTTCTAATCCTGTCAGCATTGGCTTCGGAGCTACTTTTATTAACTATAAGTAACCCGCCGTTAACGATAAAGGAAAATATCACGAGTAAAAGATTTAATTTTAGGTTGGAAGATCGTCGACGATTAAGCTTTGTAAACTTGTTTCCTCAAGGCTCCGAATTATTTAAATATCAGAATAAAAAAAACCGGCCAAGAGCGTGTCGGGCCACGCTCAGTGTAGGGTTCCGTAGTTTTCCGTATTTTTCTCAAAAACTACTGAACCTATCCAGTTAAAAACAATTTTCCTAGAAAGTCTTTATAAAGTTCTACTTTTGTGATTTTTTTCATATTTTTTAAACATATGGTTCAAAAGTTAGAAGGACGCACTTTTTTTTTCCTTTAGGAGCGATTATTTCCGAAAATATTAATATTATCAAAAAATGATCTTAGTAAACCCTTATTCATTTTTAAATACCTATCCAACAATATATCACACGTTGTGGTTGGAATAAAAAAAAATTCAGCCCCCACTTTACATGTAGGGGGGGGGGGTACCCTAATAAAACATTTTTTCCCATTTTTTATTTTTGCACTTTGTTGGCGTGATTGATATACATATTGGTACCAAATTTCAGCTTTCTAGTGCTAATGGTTACTGAGATTATCCGCGGACGGACGGACGGACGGACGGACGGACAGACAGACAGACATGGCGAAACTATAAGGGTTCCTAGTTGACTACGGAACCCTAAAAATTATAGGGCTATACTTCTGGAGAAAGAGGATTGGAGAACTAGCTCCAATTAAAATAGGACAAGGCCAGAAGAAAATGAAGAGTCTAACGTTACTAAAGACTATTTTAATGTTTTCTTTAAACGTAATAAACGTAGCAGTGGTAGTAAATATACAATAATTTCTGATTTGCATTAGTAATGTTAAATTCTATAAGAAGGTTGATATAGACAGTGAAGAGAATAATAATGTTGAAGTTACCTGGGAGTCCAAGAATGCAGACGGCGATCTTGATGATGCAAGCGACCAGACGGACGAAGAAGGAGCCGAGACCAGACACCAAGTTGTTGAGTGTCACTTGGAGAACCAGGATCACTAGAACACAGGATTTAATAATCGGATAGGAACTAGATAAAATGAAAAATGAAAATGAAATATTTATTTTTCAAGTAGGCATATTACAATGCGCATATGAACGTCAAATAAAGCTACGCCGGCTCTAACCCTACGCCTCAGCCTCGAGAAGATTTCAGTCCCCCCTCAGTTCAGTATAAGTTTTTATCGCAAAAAAAAAAAAAAGACAACTCAACTTGATAAAGAAAATTCTTTAAAAAACATCTGATGACAAATGTCGGTGCACATAACGAGAGCACAAAGATCGGTGGGGTAATTTAAACTAAGCCAATAAAAACTTGTAAAACTAGAAAAAAAAATCAGATAGCAAAAAAGGAATAAATAAAAATTGATAATCTGATTCTTGTGTTAATTAAAGATTATTATTAGATGTTCATTTTATCTATTAGTGAAAAAGGAAAAATACTTAACCCAAACTATGATGCTATTATTAAAACTAGTCAAATGATCGAACTTACAGTTTCCAACGACGTCGAAGACATCCTTCAAGGTACGGATAACTGGAATGAAGAGAACAAATCAGTTGGGTTGGTTCATAAGATAAAAATGATAAGTAAACGTTTATTTCAAATGCAGTTTAAAATACAGACTCAACAAAAGGTGAATGCCAAAAAACTTAACAAGAAGAAGAGAACAACATGAAACATAAAATACAAGTAAATGACTGGACTGTGTATATAGATCATGAATGAGTTACAACAGGGCATTAAGAAGAAGACAGTCATAATTTTAACAGTTGTTGCTAATTCTAATAAGAATTATGAGCTACCATTGCTACTAGGAGTTCTTAAAATCCAAATATACTAATATAATAAATGGGAAAGTGTGTGTGTCTGTTTGTTCACGGCAAAACGGAGCGAAGAATTTTTAAGTGGAGATAGTTGAAGGGATGGAGAGTGACATAGGCTACTTTTTGTGTCTTTCTAACCCCCCACTTCCCTGATATGGGTGGTGGAAGTTTGTATGGAGAATTTAACGCGAGCGGAGCTGCGGGCAAAAGCTAGTAATATATAACGTATAAAATATCATACCAATGTTGACAACGGCGTTCAAAGCAGTGAGCGCGGTGTTGGCGACGCCCTTGATGACCTTGAACACTCCGTTGAGGACTCCTCCAAGACCGAGATTGATGCCCTGGGGAAAACATATGATTTTATTAACATAGTACAGTACCATCATCAATTTTAAGTTTATTTAGTTGCTTTTTTGAATGAGTATCTTACCACGGAAACGCCAGTGTTGCCTCCAGTGCTGCCTCCAGAGTTGCCTCCGGTGCTGCCTCCGGTGTTGCCTCCAGTGCTGCCTCCAGAGTTGCCTCCGGTGCTGCCTCCAGTGCTGCCTCCGGTGTTGCCTCCAGAGTTGCCTCCGGTGTTGCCTCCAGTGCTGCCTCCGGTGTTGCCTCCAGTGTTGCCTCCGGTGCTGCCTCCGGTGTTGCCTCCAGTGTTGCCTCCAGTGTTGCCTCCGTTGTTACCATTGCCGTTCCAGTCAACATTGTCACCATTGGCAGCATCGCAAGTTTGTTTGATGACGGTTAATTGAACGGTAATATCTACAAAAAAGGTAAAATATGACGAAATTTTTAATCATTGTCAAGAAAGGAAATATACTTAAATGTTTGAAACAAAGAAATTTAGACACGAAAGGAAGAAGAAGAAGAAATAAGAAATGTTAAATGGATGACCTTGGAAGTGAATTCGATATTGTTACAAGTGGTAAGAACATATTTTTAGTTACCTGGGTATCTGGATTGTGTGAAGTATGGTCCGCATTTGCTAACGAGGTTGTCGATCACTTCGGTTCCAGCTGAAATATTACAATAATATTTGTAAATTGAACTAATTAATGTAGAAATAGAAGCAATATTACTAAAATTTAAACAAAATGTAAGAAACAGAAATGTCTGCGAAACAAAGTCTGCCGAAGGTAACTTTGCAGTGATAGAAGAGACATTTACCATCAAAGTAAAATAAAAGTACTCAAGAAAGAATAGTATGATAATAATAAAGTAGATGTTAAAATTGAAACTTCAGAAGAAAAAGTAGAAGCTCAATAATTTATTGTAAACGTCATACAAATGAACGTTGATGAAAACAATATCAATAAGTAAAGTAAAAATATGATGAATACTTACAGTTAGATTGGAGAGAGTTACTGATGGAAGCGGAGATAGTGGTCACTGTAAAAAAATTAAAATGAGATAATGTAAATAATGAAAATTTCGTAGCAGGGAAAAAAGAGAACTGAAAACCCCTGTTGTTTATTTTTAAAATATATTTGAATAAGTACTTACTGATAACGAAGGTTTGGGTGACGGTCTCCTTGGTGATCTGCTCATAATCTGTACAGAAATAATATAAATATTAGAAACAGTACAGATGTGTATACTAAAAACATAAATTGTGAAAATTATTTGAAGAAGATATTTTATTATCTCAGCAAAAGATTACAAAATTACAAATTAACAAAAAAACTGTACCTAATAATTTAATCAATAACAACGTTGATTGAACGACTATCTTAGTGAACCAAATAATAATAGAACTTCATAGAAATAAAATTTGAAACAAGCGGAAACGTCCGCTAACGATACTTCAAGTTACCCCAAAGGTGTGTGTGGATAAAGAAAGGAATGGAAAGATTTGCGAAGTCCGGCGTGGCTTCCATACAGATGTACTGCGAAAAGATTTGCTTTTGTATTGTTACGGAAACGTCCGAATGTGTCATGCTATTTCAGTCAGTCTCAGTACAAGATGTACTGACATTGACTGAACTAGCATGACAAATACGAACGTTTCCGGAAAAATACGAAGGAAACCCATTTCGCACTACATCTGCAGCGCGACCGACCGCATAGACTGCGGCTGATGCGAGTTCGAGTCCCGCCGGAAGCGTAAATCTTTCCATTTTTAATATAAAAATATCCTTGAAATAATTCTTCTGAAACATGAACCTCTCAAACGTCGAGTAAATGATATTAAATTACTTACTGGTGATGTAACCGCAGAGAGTGTTGACTTGGTTGAGGACGATGTAGATGGAACCCTTGTTCGACAGAGATTGCAGTCCTGAAATACCAATATAATAATAAATGTAGTCAATAAAGATTGTTTTTAATATAGCGATGAGCCTAGATTTGAAGAAGACAAGGCTATCCTCTAGACTTCGGAGGCAAATTCAAAAACTGTCTCGTGATATAAAATAAAATAAAAATAATAAAAGAAAAAGTTTATATCAATGAAAATACATACATACAATCACGCCTGTACCCCATAAAGGGGCAGACAGGTCACATGAAACTACTCAAGTTCCAGTGCCACTCTTGGCAAAAAAGGGGTTGAAAGAAAACGGAATTGTGACATTGCAGTAATAGGTTCCCAGCCTCTCGCATATCCCAAAGTTTCTACGACACCCAAGAATATCAATATTAATGAAACACGTACTGATGGTAGCGCTAAACATACCGTTTCCTCCAGAAAGGATATTGATGTAACCATCGAGCTCCGCCTGAGCTTTAACAAGGTCGAACAGCTCGATGCAATCCTCGACGGTGGCTCCAGTAAAAAGCTCTCCCTCTATGCCAAAGTTGGCGTTCCAGCCTTCAGCGCAGATTCCGCTGTCTCCTGTGACACAAATCATTTTAACATCAATCCAGCATTGCAGATTTTAACCATGTTTCAACCCAATAACTTTCTTAAATATTTTTTGAATACAAAATAGGCACTAAAATTGTACTACCATATTGGTGGTAGAATAAAGTTGACTTCGTTATTTACTTAAAAAAATGTTTGGGATGAAATTATATGGGCTCTTGTTACATCTTTAGGATTGATGGTTGGAGAAAATATCATAATATATTATTGAATTAAAAACAAGGCCTCAAAGTAAGCTGGAAAAAAACGCAACACTGCGACAACTCTAATTATAACTATAAGATGACGACGAATGTTTAAATATCTGATGCCTCTGGGATACCGACTAGTAGATAGAAGTAATAAAACATTTCCATGCATCAGAGACAGGATATAATGAGACCAAGATCTTCAGCCTTCCATCGCATCGAAAAACTATCCTATTTTTTTGACGTGTTGCGTATCCCGACGAAGAATCCCATGCTGATGATACTAGTATGTCAGTAATTATTAGTCATGGGGTCAATGAAATTATAAAGACATTCAGTAATTAAATTGTAGATGATGTCAACAATGATGTCTAAATTACCTGGCAGACCGAGGATACAGACGGCGATCTTGAGGATGCCAGCGACCAGACGAACGAAGAGGGAGCCGAGACCAGACACCAAGTTGTCGAGGGTCACTTCGAGGACCAGGATCACTGGAACAGAGGATTCACAAGTCAAAGACATCATAAATTAAATAAATGACGATTATCAATCGTTGAGAAAATTTCGTACTACATCCTAATCATAAAGAGAAGCGCAGGTAAGAGCCTAGCGGTAAGAGCGTACGATTTTCGATCCGGAGGTCGCGGGTTTGAACCCCGGCTCGTACCAATGAGTTATTCGGAACTTATGTGCGAAATGTCATTTGATATTTGCCAGTCGCTTTTCGGTGAAGGAAAACATTGTGAGGAAACCGGACTAATTCCAATAAGGCCTAGTTACCCTTCGGGTTGGAAGGTCAGATGGCAATCGCTTTCGTAAAACTAGTGCCTACGCCAAATCTTGGGATTAATTGTCAAAGCGGACCCCAGGCTACCATGAGCCGTGGAAAATGCCGGGATAACGAAAGGATGATGATCCTAATCTTAAAGAGAATGAATGGCAGCTTGCATCAAAATTTGCTAATGAAAATTTCCAGTAATCTTCGGAAATTTTGAAAATGTTTTGCAATTTGTCTACTGTTAGTAACACAAACATCTTATTGTAGTACAAAGTACTTAATACTAATATAATAAAAGGACGCTTAAATTAAGTAAAATTAAACTTACAGTTTCCAACGACATCGAAGACATCCTTCAATGTACGGATAACTGAAAAGAAGAGAAGCAATCAGTTGCTTTCTAAAATTATACAAACAAATTCGTCAATTCATGTGAAATATAAATGTAATAAAGTAAACCGCTTTGCGTGGTACGGTCATGTGATGCGGAGGGATGAAGTCATGTTACGAGACAAGTATTACGGATGAATGTGGAATAGAGAGGAAAGCCGAAGAAAAGGTAGAAGGACTGTGTGAGAGAGGATATGAAACGAATACAAGTGAATTATGAAATGACGTCCGATAGAGAGGTGTGGAAGAAGAAGACATGCTGGTCCGACTCCAAATAATTCGGATAAGGACAAGCGAATGATGATGAGTAAAACAACTGTTAAATATCATACCAATGTTGACAACGGCGTTCAAAGCAGTGAGAGCGGTGTTGGCGACGCCCTTGATGACTTTGAAGACTCCGTTGAGGACTCCTCCAAGACCGAGATTGACGCCCTGAAGAAATAATATTTTTATTAAATATCTTTTTTAGGGTTCCGTAGTCAACTAGGAACCCTTATAATTTCGCCATGTCTGTCTGTCCGTCCGTCCGTCCGCGGATAATCTCAGTAACCGTTAGCGCTAGAAAGCTGAAATTTGGTACCAATATGTATATCAATCACGCCAACAAAGTGCAAAAATAAGAAATGGAAAAAAATGATTTATTAGGGTACCCCCCCTACATGTAAAGTGGGGGCTGATATTTTTTTTCATTCCAACCCCAACGTGTGATATATTGTTGGATAGGTATTTAAAAATGAATAAGGGTTTACTAAGATCGTTTTTTGATAATATTTATATTTTCGGAAATAATCGCTCCTAAAGGAAAAAAAGTGCGTCCCCCCCCCTCTAACTTTTGAACCATATGTTTAAAAAATATGAAAAAAATCACAAAAGTAGAACTTTATAAAGACTTTCTAGGAAAATTGTTTTGAACTTGATAGGTTCAGTAGTTTTTGAGAAACTGAGCGTGGCCCGACACGCTCTTGGCCGGTTTTTTTATTATACTTAAACTGACTAGTGACCTTAGTCGCACCTGATGGAAAGTGCTCACTGGGTCAGTAATAGCCTATTCACTCTTGACTTGAATACACCCAGATTGTATTCAACCGGGAATACGAAAGAAGAGGCAAACCTCTTCGTGCGAATGAAAGGTAGGTCGATTACGTAAGGTAAATGGTATTCCAGGGTAACCTGTTAGATTCTTAGCTATTTCAATATAAATTATTTTATCGATATCTTACTACGGAGACACCAGTGTTGCCTCCAGTGCTGCCTCCGGTGCTGCCTCCGGTGTTGCCTCCAGTGCTGCCTCCGGTGCTGCCTCCAGTGCTGCCTCCGTTGTTACCATTGCCGTTCCAGTCAACATTGTCACCGTTGGCAGCATCGCAAGTTCGTTTGATGACGGTTATTTGAATGGTGATATCTACAAAAAAGGTAAAATATGACGAAATATTTTAATCATTGTCAAGAAAGGAAATATACTTAAATGTTTGAAACAAAGAAATTTCGACACGAAAGGAAGAAGAAGAAGAAATAAGAAATGTTAAATGGATGACCTTGGAAGTGAATTCGATATTGTTACAAGTGGTAAGAACATATTTTTAGTTACCTGTGTATCCGGATTGTGTGAAGTATGGTCCGCATTTGCTAACTAGGTTGTCGATCACTTCGGTTCCAGCTGAAATATTACAATAATATTTGTAAATTGAACTAATTAATGTAGAAATAGAAGCAATAATACTAAAATTTAAACAAAATGTAAGAAACAGAAATGTCTGCGAAACAAAGTCTGCCGAAGGTAACTTTGCAGTGATAGAAGAGACATTTACCATCAAAGTAAAATAAAAGTACTCAAGAAAGAATAGTATGATAATAATAAAGTAGATGTTAAAATTGAAACTTCAGAAGAAAAAGTAGAAGCTCAATAATTTATTGTAAACGTCATACAAATGAACGTTGATGAAAACAATATCAATAAGTAAAGTAAAAATATGATGAATACTTACAGTTAGATTGGAGAGAGTTACTGATGGAAGCGGAGATAGTGGTCACTGTAAAAAAATTAAAATGAGATAATGTAAATAATGAAAATTTCGTAGCAGGGAAAAAAGAGAACTGAAAACCCCTGTTGTTTATTTTTAAAATATATTTGAATAAGTACTTACTGATAACGAAGGTTTGGGTGACGGTCTCCTTGGTGATCTGCTCATAATCTGTACAGAAATAATATAAATATTAGAAACAGTACAGATGTGTAGGTATACTAAAAACATAAATTGTGAAAATTATTTGAAGAAGATATTTTATTATCTCAGCAAAAGATTACAAAATTACAAATTAACAAAAAAACTGTACCTAATAATTTAATCAATAACAACGTTGATTGAACGACTATCTTAGTGAACCAAATAATAATAGAACTTCATAGAAATAAAATTTGAAACAAGCGGAAACGTCCGCTAACGATACTTCAAGTTACCCCAAAGGTGTGTGTGGATAAAGAAAGGAATGGAAAGATTTGCGAAGTCCGGCGTGGCTTCCATACAGATGTACTGCGAAAAGATTTGCTTTTGTATTGTTACGGAAACGTCCGAATGTGTCATGCTATTTCAGTCAGTCTCAGTACAAGATGTACTGACATTGACTGAACTAGCATGACAGATACGAACGTTTCCGGAAAAATACGAAGGAAACCCATTTCGCACTACATCTGCAGCGCGACCGACCGCATAGACTGCGGCTGATGCGGGTTCGAGTCCCGCCGGAAGCGTAAATCTTTCCATTTTTAATATAAAAATATCCTTGAAATAATTCTTCTGAAACATGAACCTCTCAAACGTCGAGTAAATGATATTAAATTACTTACTGGTGATGTAACCGCAGAGAGTGTTGACTTGGTTGAGGACGATGTAGATGGAACCCTTGTTCGACAGAGATTGCAGTCCTGAAATACCAATACAATAATAAATGTAGTCAATAAAGATTGTTTTGAATATAGCGATGAGCCTAGATTTGAAGAAGACAAGGCTATCCTCTAGACTTCGGAGGCAAATTCAAAAACTGTCTCGTGATATAAAATAAAATAAAAATAATAAAAGAAAAAGTTTATATCAATGAAAATACATACATACAATCACGCCTGTACCTCATAAAGGGGCAGACAGGTCACATGAAACTACTCAAGTTCCACTGCCACTCTTGGCAAAAAAGGGGTTGAAAGAAAACGGAATTGTGACATTGCAGTAATATGTTCCCAGCCTCTCGCATATCCCAAAGTCTCTACGACACCCAAGAATATCAATATTAATGAAACACGTACTGATGGTAACGCTAAACATACCGTTTCCTCCAGAAAGGATATTGATGTAACCATCGAGCTCCGCCTGAGCTTCAACAAGGTCGAACAGCTCGATGCAATCCTCGACGGTGGCTCCAGTAGAAAGCTCTCCCTCTATGCCAAACTTGGCGTTCCAGCCTTTAGCGCAGATTCCGCTGTCTCCTGTGACACAAATCATTTTTAACATCAATCCAGCATTGCAGATTTTAACCATGTTTCAACCCAATAACTTTCTTAAAGATTTTTTGAATACAAAATAGGCACTAAAATTGTACTACCATATTGGTGGTAGAATAAAGTGTTGACTTCGTTATTTACTTAAAAAAATGTTTGGGATGAAATTATATGGGCTCTTGTTACATCTTTAGGATTGATGGTTGGAGAAAATATCATAATATATTATTGAATTAAAAACAAGGCCTCAAAGTAAGCTGGAAAAAAAACGCAACACTGCGACAACTCTAATTATAACTATAAGATGACGACGAATGTTTAAATATCTGATGCCTCTGGGATACCGACTAGTAGATAGAAGTAATAAAACATTTCCATGCATCAGAGACAGGATATAATGAGACCAAGATCTTCAGCCTTCCATCGCATCGAAAAACTATCCTATTTTTTTGACGTGTTGCGTATCCCGACGAAGAATCCCATGCTGATGATACTAGTATGTCAGTAATTATTAGTCATGGGGTCAATGAAATTATAAAGACATTCAGTAATTAAATTGTAGATGATGTCAACAATGATGTCTAAATTACCTGGCAGACCGAGGATACAGACGGCGATCTTGAGGATGCCAGCGACCAGACGAACGAAGAGGAAGCCGAGACCAGACACCAAGTTGTCGAGGGTCACTTCGAGGACCAGGATCACTGGAACAGAGGATTCACAAGTCAAAGACATCATAAATTAAATAAATGACGATTATCAATCGTTGAGAAAATTTCGTACTACGAGCCCCAATGCAAATGATATCGTCTAGTCACACTTCAACGTGCGATATTTATTTCCGAAACTGGTGTTTAAACCCAGATTGACTTTGATGATAAATGGAATACACGACACACTAAGCCATTAAAACTAGTTTAATCTTGCGCCGTACAAAATGCCCTAATGTTATATGTTTTAATATAATCATATCATAAAAATAACATATCTAAAGCAAAAAAATACGCCTAGTTCATATTTGAGGCATAATAGGTCGTCTATTTTAAATAAAAATAGTTTAGTAAGATTTATATTATACAATAATATTTTAAATTGAATTAATAATATTATAAGTCGTCTGATATGATATACGGCTACATAAAAAGGTAAATTCTGTAAAAAATATAATTATTCTACAACATTTTTATACCAAAATAGCAAGAGGTAAGTCGGTGCCTGAATCAGTGAGGAAAATTATAATTTCCAGTAACAATAGCGGCAAATCTACGTTCCAAAATATCCAAAGACCTTTTTTTGCCAAGATCTACGGCGCATACAATCATTCAGCATCAACTAAAACACGGAACCGTCTCCTGTTTAAATAAATCTGGCCGTCGAAGAATAACTGCCAAAGAGAAAACAGGATTTTGAGGAGCATCATCAGGAAAAATCGTCATGCAAGAGCAGGAGAACTTACCTAACTATGGCATGACGCGATCAAAATAAACATTTCAGTCGATACCTGAAAGACAGTAATGAAAATAATGGGCTTCGGTTTTCACACCGCTAAACAGAAACCATTACTTACTCAAAAGCAGAAAACTAACAGGTTGAAATTTGGACAAAAGTACAGAAACTGGACTGCCGATCAGTGGCGAAAAATAATATGGAGCGACAAATCCAAATTTGAGGTCATAGTTGGCGATGAACGAAGTAAAGTCATTCAAGAAAAAGGAGATGCATTTACGGTTAAAGATTATTTATTCCCATAAGAATTACAAATTCACTTACATGAGAATATCTTACTACTTAACTTAATATTTATAAAAAAGGAGATGCATTTCACAAAGACTGTCTTGAACGCAAGGTGTAGTTTCCAGTATCTTTAAATGATTTGGGGCTGTATGTCGGCACAGGGTGTGGGATGTCTGCAATTTATAGATGGAACCGTCAATGCAGAGAAATACAAAAGCATCTTGGAATAGAGTTCACTACCGTCTATAAGAAAGTTCAAGTATATAAATGGATTTACTTTTCAACAAGATGGTGCCTTTATGTCATACTGGCAAGACAACGATGGAGTGGCTGAAACAAAAACAAATTCCTACCATATCATGGCCATCCAGCAGTCCAGACTTGTCTCCCATAAAAACTTTGTAGTGGTAAATGAAGAAAAAGTTGCGAAAAGATCCTTCTAAATCCAAAGCTGATTTTAAGGAGAAACTTGTGGGTGTCTGGAATGGAATAACCCCTGAGGAGTATAGACAGTTGGTAGATACAATGCCGCTCAGAATTAAGGCCGTTTTAGATGCAAAAGGTGACGCCACCAAGTGGTAGTTGTTCTTTTCTGCATCGGCTACGCTGAAGACGAACATTTTTGCGAGTGTTACATTTGGTGAAATTATGTTTTTTTGTTTACTAGTGAGGAAAATTGTTAATTTATGTTTTGAATAAATAAAATATGCATTATAAGCTCTCTTGTTTTTATGTTACATGTTCTACTAATCATCTAATTCATCCTGAATTTTGAGGTCGAAGTTAGGACATAATATTTTTTTCATACTAGACGATATCATTTGCATTGGGGCTCGTACATCCTAATCATAAAGAGAAGCGCAGGTAAGAGCCTAGCGGTAAGAGCGTACGATTTTCGATCCGGAGGTCGCGGGTTTGAACCCCGGCTCGTACCAATGAGTTATTCGGAACTTATGTGCGAAATGTCATTTGATATTTGCCAGTCGCTTTTCGGTGAAGGAAAACACTGTGAGGAAACCGGACTAATTCCAATAAGGCCTAGTTACCCTTCGGGTTGGAAGGTCAGATGGCAATCGCTTTCGTAAAACTAGTGCCTACGCCAAATCCTAGGATTAATTGTCAAAGCGGACCCCAGGCTACCATGAGCCGTGGAAAATGCCGGGATAACGAAAGGATGATGATCCTAATCTTAAAGAGAATGAATGGCAGCTTGCATCAAAATTTGCTAATGAAAATTTCCAGTAATCTTCGGAAATTTTGAAAATGTTTTGCAATTTGTCTACTGTTAGTAACACAAACATCTTATTGTAGTACAAAGTACTTAATACTAATATAATAAAAGGACGCTTAAATTAAGTAAAATTAAACTTACAGTTCCCAACGACATCGAAGACATCCTTCAACGTACGGATAACTGAAAAGAAGAGAAACAATCAGTTGCTTTCTAAAATTATACAAACAAATTCGTTAATTCATGTGAAATATAAATGTAATAAAGTAAACCGCTTTGCTTGGTACGGTCATGTGATGCGGAGGGATGAAAGTCATGTTACGAGACAAGTATTACGGATGAATGTGGAATAAGGATGCGGGAGAGGAAAGCCGAAGAAAAGGTAGAAGGACTGTGTGAGAGAGGATATGAAACGAATACAAGTGAATGATGAAATGACGTCCGATAGAGAGGTGTGGAAGAAGAAGACATGCTGGTCCGACTCCAAATAATTCGGATAAGGACAAGCGAATGATGACGAGTAAAACAACTGTTAAATATCATACCAATGTTGACAACGGCGTTCAAAGCAGTGAGAGCGGTGTTGGCGACGCCCTTGATGACTTTGAAGACTCCGTTGAGGATTCCTCCAAGACCGAGATTGACGCCCTGAAGAAATAATATTTTTATTAAATATCTTTTTTAGGGTTCCGTAGTCAACTAGGAACCCTTATAGTTTCGCCATGTCTGTCTGTCCGTCCGTCCGTCCGCGGATAATCTCAGTAACCGTTAGCGCTAGAAAGCTGAAATTTGGTACCAATATGTATATCAATCACACCAACAAAGTGCAAAAATAAGAAATGGAAAAAAATGTTTTATTAGGGTACCCCCCCTACATGTAAAGTGGGGGCTGATATTTTTTTTCATTCCAACCCCAACGTGTGATATATTGTTGGATAGGTATTTAAAAATTAATAAGGGTTTACTAAGATCGTTTTTTGATAATATTTATATTTTCGGAAATAATCGCTCCTAAAGGAAAAAAAAGTGCGTCCCCCCCCCTCTAACTTTTGAACCATATGTTTAAAAAATATGAAAAAAATCACAAAAGTAGAACTTTATAAAGACTTTCTAGAAAAATTGTTTTGAACTTGATAGGTTCAGTAGTTTTTGAGAAAAATACGGAAAACTACGGAACCCTACACTGAGCGTGGCCCGACACGCTCTTGGCCGGTTTTTTTATTATACTTAAACTGACTAGTGATTGACCTTAGTCGCACCTGATGGAAAGTGCTCACTGGGTCAGTAATAGCCTATTCACTCTTGACTTGAATACACCCAGATTGTATTCAACCGGGAATAGGAAAGAAGAGGCAAACCTCTTCGTGCGAATGAAAGGTAGGTCGATTACGTAAGGTAAATGGTATTCCAGGGTAACCTGTTAGATTCTTAGCTATTTCAATATAAATTATTTTATCGATATCTTACTACGGAGACACCAGTGTTGCCTCCGGTGCTGCCTCCGGTGTTGCCTCCAGTGCTGCCTCCAGTGCTGCCTCCGGTGCTGCCTCCGGTGCTGCCTCCGGTGTTGCCTCCGGTGTTGCCTCCGGTGCTGCCTCCGGTGTTGCCTCCGGTGTTGCCTCCAGTGCTGCCTCCGGTGCTGCCTCCGTTGGTTCCGTCCCAGTCGACATTGTCGCCATTTGCGCCGCTGCATGTATTCTTGATCGTGGTTACTCGACTAGTGATGTCTACAAACAAATACATTTTAGATTAATATGTGTACGGTAAAAGATTTCGTTATGCTAAAATTGGCATTATACATTGGCATTATTAATCGGATCATTCGCTGTTTATGATAATTATGACATTATTGCTTTCTCTTAGTGGCGATTCTACACAAAATTAATTACACACAGCTGAAGTTTATCACATACGTCAATCTTCACAGTAGGTAATTATTTCTACACAATTAATTACTGACATAGATATAGTTATCGTTGTCAATGAAAAGTGAAATAAAATAAAACTATGACAATTATTGCCTTTTCAAAAGATTAACATGAAAACACGGCTTCTGAATCGATAATCCGATCGACCGATCCAAATAAGTAGATAAGTAATAAAATATTTATCTGCGTTTATCCGCTTGGTATCTTGTCTTACCTGGGTATCCAGCTCCTTTGAAGTATTTGCCGCACTGAGGTATGATATTGTCAATGAGTTGGTTGCCAGCTGAAAATTATACAATTATATTAAATTCATTTCTTGTATTTATTTTGATGGTCCACTGATTTGATAGCAACCTATGCCTACAAAGCAAAAGGTACTTTGTCTTTTATGTGTATTTTGTAGTGACTCAGTCAAATGCTCTAAAACTAATGAGTAAAGGAAATAATTAATTAGGAGGTAATTATATACTTACAATCTTTCTTGCGAGAGTTACTGACGGAAGCGGAGATAGAGATCACTGAAAAAAAGGATGTTGTTATAAAAATATTCATGAAAAAAAAAAAAAACAATAATAGATATGTGATATGATTACAAATAAAAATAGGTAACATTTCAATAGATTATTAAAATATGTTTAACGTATAATTGTGTCTCACTTACGTTTTCTAATTAAAACAATTGATAATCACAATAAAAATAAAAAAAATGCCACGATAATTTAAATTCAGAAATACTAAAAGGATATGATGACATTAATGATAGTCATGAAAATGAATGAAAACACGAAGTTTTTATACTTACTGATGACGAACGTTTCTGTCACGGTACTTCTTGAGATCTGCTTGTAGTCTGCAGAAAATAAATATGATTTAAAACGATTCAATAGTAAAATACAAATCATATTGAGAGTACACGAAAAAAGGAAAGAAGAGTAAATTATAGGTTCAATGCAAGAAACAATGGTAAATTAATATATAAGTAACTTAAAGTTTTATAAAGATGTTTTGAGTAAGATAAATATATGTAAAGAAAATAATAAAGTAACGAATATACTTACTGGCGACGTAACCGCAGAGAGAGTTCAGTTGGTTGAGTACGATGTAGATGGAGCCACTGTTGGATAGAGACTGAAGTCCTGAAATAATAATATATTTATCAATTTTGAGAGAAAATCACCAATCGTTTCTGGCCACATATTGCAGTAAAAATATGACCCGTTTAGAAGCCCCGTAGGTATCTAGCACAAAAAATATTTGAAAAGTCTTAAACTCACGGTAGAGGCTTAGGTTTCACTTACCTTTTCCTCCAGAAAGGGTGTTGATGTACACGTCGAGCTGCGCCTGCGCATCGGCGACGCCGAAGAGTTTGATGTACGCCTGCGCGGACGCACCGACCGACAGCTCTCCGCTGACGCCGAATTTGGCGTTCCATCCTCGAGCGCACACGCCGCGGTCACCTGCAGGAATATTAGTACAATAAATAGACTGGAGGAAATTTCGCCCGAAACATTTCGTCATATATTTTAGAGTTCACCATTGACAAAAAACCTGGCTGTGAGCTGTAGATCTTCGCCATTTTAACGACAGTTAGAAGTTATAATGATAACATCATCATGGCATTAAGTTCGCCTTTTGTACATTAAGTTGTTCTTTTGTGCAATAAAGTTTAAATAAATAAATAAATAAATAACTGCTTAATTTTACTTAAAATTAATCTTGGAACTGCTGCCAAATAACACGATCCTACTAATTGTGTTGTGTTTCTTCCGGTGAGTAAGGTTACCAAAGTTCAAATAGGGTTAGACTAAGTAGTGTACTCGTACGGTACAGACATTTCTTAAAAAATCTTAAAGGGATTTTCAATAATAGATATAGAACCCAGACGTCCTCTAGAGTTATGGTGACTAGCCTGATGGTGAAAGATATTCCAGGATCTGAAGATGAACTTGTCTTAATTTTAGAACAAAACGGGACTTAATCGCGTAAACACTTACATTTATATTTGGCCCGACGTTTCGAACATCACATTATGTTCTGGTCACGGGTAGACTGGCGAGGAATTGCATCAACATCTTCTAGCCGCGCGAGTTTCTCGAACTACCCGCACTTGTTCTTGATTATTCACTTTTGCGCTAGGGTTGTCACTTTGCCTACACACAACACTCACGACATCAGCCGGTGTGTCCCTCGGTGTTTTTTCACGCTTACATTTGCTAATCACTGGATTCCACGAAGAAGAAATTCCCTGTCCCTCATTTTGGTTGAAATTTCGATGCTTCCTAATTTCAATCGCTTCACGTACTTTTCTGCTGTAGAACAGACGTTCCTTTGATAGAATTTTGGGACTATGGAGCTCGATCCAGTGGTTTGGTCCCGACTGTAGCAGATGTTCAGCTACCGCAGACTTATTAATTTGGCGGTTTTTGACAGCCGCGATATGCTCCTTGACCCTTACCGCTATTGTGCGTTTGGTTTCTCCAATATAGACACACACACACAGATACACACACAGACAGATATCTTAACGCTCTGTCTCATCACCACCCGTCACCTGCTGTCCGTCGTGAACTCCTTAAAGAACAGGGCGCGTGACTTGTGTGACCCGGAATTTCTTGAGAGTGAGTTGTCACACGTTCAGGGGGTTCTTAGAAAGAATGGGTACAGATTACACAGTAGACAGCCTAGACGAAAGCCGAGGGGGAAGCATCCAGATGTTCCAAGGCGACCAGCTTTTATGCCCTACGTCAGAGGTGTGACGGACAAGGTCGGGACGGTACTAGGGAAGTATTCTATACGTACCGTGTACTTACCGATGTCCAAAGTGTCAGGGCAACTTAGGTCAGCAAAGGATGTTATCCCGTATCAGACACCAGGTGTGTACAAGATAGATTGCAGCTGTGGTAGTTCCTGTATTGGAGAAACCAAACGCACAATAGCGGTAAGGGTCAAGGAGCATATCGCGGCTGTCAAAAACCGCCAAATTAATAAGTCTGCGGTAGCTGAACATCTGCTACAGTCGGGACCAAACCACTGGATCGAGCTCCATAGTCCCAAAATTCTATCAACGGAACGTCTGTTCTACAGCAGAAAAGTACGTGAAGCGATTGAAATTAGGAAGCATCGAAATTTCAACCAAAATGAGGGACAGGGAATTTCTTCTTCGTGGAATCCAGTGATTAGCAAATGTAAGCGTGAAAAAACACCGAGGGACACACCGGCTGATGTCGTGAGTGTTGTGTGTAGGCAAAGTGACAACCCTAGCGCAAAAGTGAATAATCAAGAACAAGTGCGGGTAGTTCGAGAAACTCGCGCGGCTAGAAGATGTTGATGCAATTCCTCGCCAGTCTACCCGTGACCACGAACATAATGTGATGTTCGAAACGTCGGGCCAACTGTTTTACTAACCTTTTGAAGAACATTCGGTAGCTATTGAAGAAGAGTAGAATCTCAATTATTTCGGGCTACTGCAGAAGGCATTGTTAAAGATAAAGTACTTGCCTTTGACAACGCAGATGATTAACTTGATCATGAACGCGAAGAAACACATTCAGTAGATACTGAATATGAAATTGCTGAAGATAAAGTACTTGGCTTAGCCTTCGACAACGCAGGTGTCGAAATTGATCATGAAAGCGAAGAAACACAATCAGTAGATGTTGAAAATGAAATGACTGAAGATAAAGTACTTGCCTGGGAGTGGGAGTGCAACACAGAACACCCCACTAGAAGCCTAATACAAGCGATATTGTTCGAGACGCAAATCACCAATCCTTGCGGGGTGAGGCGGGAGCGCACGGTGCTGCCATTGGTCGTTTCAAATAATGGCGCTCCTTTACGATTAGCCGTAGGGATGGGAATGGGACATGTCTATTATAGACAATGGTACCGGTACCAGTACTGTGGTGAATTTGTTTTGCAACAAATTATAATATTATAGCAGTTTTTCTAACTTATTTATATTTCTTTAGTTATAAAGTATTATTTCTACAAGTAATGGTAAGAAATGCGCAAGTTAGGCGTTTTTGCAAGCTTTTATTTAACTTGCAATGTCAGTATATTCGGGTGAAATCATGTAACTTTTAAAGCAGATATTTTTAACCGATTGAACTGAAATTTTGCACACATAATTGTGTAAATCATGTGACGATGCAATATTATGGTATCATGGAGCTGATCTGCTGATGGACCAGAAACGTGGCCATAGATTAAATTTCATATCTGATTATGATGTTGACCTCAATTCCAATAAGGCCTAGTTACCCTCCGGGTTGGAAGGTCAGATGGCAGTCGCTTTCATAAAACTAGTGCCTACGCCAAATCTTGGGATTAGTTTCCAAAGCGGACCCCAGGTTCCCATGAGCCGTGGCGAATGCCGGTGCCGGAATAACGCAAGGAGGATGATCATTGTGATAGCACCTCAATAAAAATCATTCTAGTAACTAATAACTAAACTGTTACTTACGTTTACTAAGTTAAATTACCAACTAAATATTCTAAACTAATCAATCAGCTAAATAACACTACAGACTCTACAGATTCTAGATAATTATTCACAATTACAAATCTGCTTTCTTTTATATTTCATAAAATGGTAGCACATGGTACGAACGGTAGTACGAAGTTCCCGCAACAGACACAAACTAACATGGCCCCATCCCTAGTCGTTTACGTGAAAGGGATAGCATATCGCATTGTTAACTAGGCAAAAAGGGATGGACGCGCCTCGGCGCCGCTCAGTACAACCATATTGACCAGTATAAAATGAACTCCGCGGATAATAAACAATATTCAACAAAATAATTAATTTGACTTAACTGTGGAATGTTATTCCATCTTTTTTATATGTGGAAGTGTTAGAAGACTTGCCACACCATTTTATGCTGCAAGAGACCATTGTTTGCAACCAAATTTTATTATTTAAGATTTTTTCCCGAGCGGACACGAACACTGTTAGCGGGTCGTATACTTGGGCGCTACTGAGCGGTGTCGCACGCGTTCAAACTTTTATACACCTGATTTGTCGTATGCTTGGTGACCGCAAGTCGCCCTGTAAGGGCCGTCTTGTTGTATTGGTCTGTGGAGTGCAAGGACGCAGATGGCGATCTTCAAGATAACAAAGATAATTCTGATGAATATCAATCAGTAGATTATGAATACATGACTCCTTCAGCCGCTACTGAAGACATTATTGAAAAACAGAGTACTTGCCTGGGAGTTCAAGGACGCAGATGGTGCCTTGGGAATGATACTGACTAGCCTGGTGAAAAATACACTAGTATCTGAAGAGAATACAATTGAAGATGAACTTGCCTGGCAGTCCAAGGATACAGCTGTAATAGGTGAAGAACACTCAGTTTCTACTGAAGATATTACTGAAGAAGTACTTGCCTGGGAGTCCAAGGACGCAGATGGCGATCTTAAGGATGACAGCGACGAGTTTGACGAAGAGGGAGCCGAGACCGGCCACCAGGTTGTTGAGGGTCACTTGCAGCACCAGGCACACTGGAAGGAGGTTGTATCTTTAGATGTTTTGGTAGACAAACCATTGGAGTAGTTAGAATAACTACAGATTTTTCTCTAACACTAGGGCATTTTCGCGAGAATCACCAAAAAAAATTTTTTTTTCTAAGGTAGGTCAATTTTATGTTTTTCCTACTTAGAATCACGAGCCCTTTCGATCTAGGACAAAAAACAACAGACGAAAAAATGGTCCCAAAATTTTCTATTATTTTGCATACTTTCCACTTTGTCCCGCTGTACAAAGTGTTTTAAAAATGGTAACGGAGTGGAAAAAATAACTTTGGGACGCTTTTTTCCGCCTAGTAGGATGAAAAGGGCTCGTAATTCTGAGTAAGAAAAACATTAAATTTACCCGTTTTAGAAAAAAGAAAATTGGATCTCTTTTCGCGAAAATGACCATTTTGAGTGTTTTGAGACCGGTGGTTAATTTTTATAGAAATATCTGTAATCGCAGTTATTAATTTAATTATTATTTCCACATTCAAGAATACTTCAATGATAGACTCTATGAGATTTTTAACAAGTGTTTTCCACAAAAATTTCCGTAGAAAGCGAATAAGTAGTAGAACGTATCCCGTATTTACACTAGGGCCATAATCCGCGACATCGAATTAAAATCGCAGCTCCACCGTCAGTGGAAGCAATCTGGAGACCGGTTAGTGTACGAACGTTTCAGTCTTCTCCGTACCAAAATTAAAACGGGCATAACCGAGGCGCATACCAGCTATATGAGACAGATATCTAAGGAGCTATCCTGTAAACCATCTCAATTTTGGTCATACGTGAACTCTCTCCGTTCCAAAGGTGGAGTAGAGCCAAAAGTAACTCGTGAAGATATAGAGTACTCAGGTCCTGCTGCTGCGACTGCTTTTGCAAATCACTTCAGTTATGTTTTTTTGCCAGATACTCCAGCTCTCGATCCCCATGAGGCCAGCGCCAGCTTGCCAGCTGATGCTAGGCTCGTGGACGTTAAATGTCTTACTTCCTCTGATATAAGAAACGCCGTAAAAAAGTTAAAGTCTAGTGCCGCACCTGGGCCTGACGCGATACCGGCGTTTCTAGTCAAGGCTTGCATTGAGGACTTAGTCACTCCGATTAAGTTTATCTTTAAGCTTATCTTAGATTCAGGAGTCTATCCAGAAGCATGGAAAAGGTCTAGGATAACACCCATTCCTAAGGCTGGCTCTAAAATAAAAGTAGAAAACTATCGTCCTATTGCCATCTTAAGTGTCTTAGCCAAAATTTTCGAGTCAGCTATTCAAGCAAGGCTGCTTCCTCAATGTACTGCTCATATCACCGATGCACAACACGCGTTCCTGCCCAAAAGATCTGTGGCAACTAATCTGCTAACCCTAACCCAGATCTTGTCACGTGAGTTAGATAGGAAGGCTCAAGTCGATGTCATCTACCTAGACTTCCAAAAAGCCTTCGACCGCGTTGACAACGATATTCTTCTTCGAAAGTTAGGAGCAATGGGATTTACTCCGAGACTCCTTAAGTTGTTCGCGAGCTATCTCTCCGGGAGGACGCAGTATGTCAAATGCGGCCCCTATGTATCTGGTGATTATGGGACGTGTTCCGGCATTAGTCAAATAGTCAGGGGTCTAATTTCAAAAAGTCAGGTGCAATTTGTTATTTGAATAAATAAATAAATAAATAAATTCTACAACATCTGGATGATGTAGAACTACACACTCTACATCTATACAATAGAGTTTAAGGGGCAAAAATCATAATGTTTTACAGTAAGTATTTTTGTATTTTTTTTAACCAGAATCTGAACTCAAGGATTAATGAAACTAGGCTCCTAAAGTCCGAATTACTCTTTTTGACACCACAGTAAGAGAATTAGTTTGTTTTCTTTGAGATAAGCAGTAAAGTTATTGTCTGAATAATGTGTTACCAATGAAATAAAACTATGGAAACGGATTAAATCGCGTATAATGAATTTAAAATACATCCCGACGTTTCGAACTCTTTACAGCGTTCGTGGTCGATTTAATCCGTTTCCATAGTTTTATTTCATGAGTAACTATCGCGGTAACCGAAGACAATATCAGCAATTCCCGTCAACTTTGTACAATGCCACGTCAGCAAATTTTAATTGATCCTATTTTGTTACCAACATTTAGTAATATAATTCGACTTTCGTAAGATATATACAGGATAATTGTTATAATTAAGAAAATATAGATACTAGAGAACCTTAATGACGAAATAAAACTTAATAAAATCTCAATTCATCAACAAAATCTTGGTAACAAAATAGGAATTAATAAAAACAAATTTAACTTTTCCCTTAATTTTTGTACAAAGTTGACGGGAATTGCTGATATAATGTGTTACCAAGTTATATTAGAAGATAAGTAAATAATACTCACAGTTGACCATAACGCTGATGACATCGATAAGACTGCCGATCACTGTAGAACAGACAAAGCAAAATCAGTTTTTGTTCGATGAGAATTAGACCCTTGGCAGTTGGCACTAAAAAAGGAGCGAAATTCAATTTTCTATTAGGGTAAGTATAATTGGGCCATATTTTTCAAAGTTGTCCACCCCACTTTTTTTGTAACATGGATATTTTTTACACGATTAATATTCAGAATCGCGAGCTCTTTCGATCCTGATAGGAGAAAAAAATGTCCCTAGATTTCCATACATTTTTTCGAACCTTACATTCCGTTACCGGCATACAAAATGTATGAAAAAATGGTAACGGAATGGGAAAAAACCTTGGGACACTTTTTTCTCGTATTAAAATTGAAAGAGCTCGCGATTCTGAGTGGAAACCACATACAAAGTTCCAAATCCAAAAAAAAGTGGGGGGGGGGCAACTTGGAAAAAAAAATGGCCCAATTAAACCTTCGCACGTATATTTTCAATCAATATTTAAGTGTTATGGCTCGTCGATGATTCCGCCAACGTCAAGGTTTAGGAAGGCACGCGTTTTATGAAGACAGTCGGCCGGTGAGCCCTACATTTTTGAATTTTTTTTAATACCCAGATTTGGTTGACCGTCTATTTTTTAACCCCCGACGCAAAAACGACGGGGTGTTATAAGTTTGACGTGTCTGTCTGTCTGTCCATCTGTCTGTCTGTCTGTCTGTGTGTGTGTGTGTCTATCTGTGGCATCGTAGCTCCCGAACGGATGAACCGATTTCGATTTAGTTTTTTTTGTCTAAAAGCTGAGTTAGTCAGGAGTGTTCTTAGCCATGTTTCATGAAAATCGGTCTACTATGTCGCGGTCGGGGGTTTTTTCAAAATTTTAATCTTGTGGTTCGGTTATACTTGTTTATTCTATTACCCTAACTTACCCTTGTTGGCAACGGCCTCCAAGGCGCCGATAGCTGTGTTGGCAACGCCGTTGATTGTTCGGAACACGCCATTTAGGACCCCTTGAGTCCACCGCCGATCTACAGAACATTAAGATTTAAACTAATTTTTCAAGCAGTTACCTCTTCAAAAAGTCCAAATCTCCACAAAAGTCCATTTTTTGCTACATGGTTAAAAAAAAACTAAGATTCCTTGAATATTCAAGGCTGATTTTTAAAATACTTGAAATTGATGATCATCATTTTTCCTGACCATTTCGGTCGGCCGTAGCTTGAGAAATTAGAGTAAGTTAGAGAGACATTCAAGGGCCTGGTAAAAGTTACGGCCAGCGAAAATGGTCACGAAATGACTAAGTAATATCAATTTCTAACAGTATTTTCTAACACATAAAAATCAGCCTTGAGAATACAAGGAAAGTTTATTTAAAAAAACCTTGTGGACAAAAAATGGCCGTCGTGCCGAACGAGCTAATGTACCTACACATACAGACATTAAACGTCGATACTATACTATCCCAAGTTTCAGCCAAGTTAAAATTAGGAAGGTCTGGCGTCTCTGGTGCCGTAGTCGAATGGCGTTTCTCCGACGCGAAACGGAAACGAAACGCCGTGAAAGGTAGTCTGGCTCTGTCGCGCCAATACGCAAGAGCGATAGAGATAGATATCTACGAGCGTTTAAATATTTAAAATGTTGTTTTCTTAAATAGGTAAATATAGGTATAGGTATATATATATAGGTATTATAGGACATTTTTACACAGATTGACTGAATCCCACGGTAAGCTCAAGAAGGCTTGAAAAAGGCATAGGTAAATGTAATGTTTTTCCTACTCAGAATCACAAGCCCTTTCGATCCTACTAGGTAAAAAAAGCGTCACAATAATTTTCCATTTCGTTACCATTTTTCAAACACTTTGTACAGCGGTTACAAAGTGGGAAATATGCAAAATAATAGAAAATTTTGGGACCATTTTTTTGTCTCTTGGTTTTTGCCCCAGATCGAAAGGGCTCGTGATTCTGAGTAGGAAAAACATAAAATTTACCTACCTTAGAAAAAAAAAAGTTTTGTGATTGTTCTCACGAAAATGCCCATCTACGAGCGTTTCGTTTCGTGTGCGCTTGCGCATTCGGCTACGCACGCTGGGCTCTTATTAGTCTTTAATAGAGATGCAACGAATAGTTGTTTGGCCGGATACCGAATATTCGGATAGCAGAGTTTTACCTGCAATACCTACAATTTAAGCAGGGAGCGGGCGCGTCGTGCAGGTTTTGACTTGTTTTGTAGTGAACTTCGCGCGGAGTCAGTTTTTGTTTAAATGTTTATTTTTTTAAATAATAAAGTGCTATCTATGATTATAAGCATTATAACCGTAACTGTTTTTTTTTTACATTTAATTTGTTTACTCCAAAATCATTCAATCAAAACTAGCACATCCGGTATCCGGTCGAATATTAAAATAAGGGCCGAATAGGCCGGATACCGAATAGTAACCGAATATTCGGTGCATCTCTGGTCTTTAAGATCAGAGACACTCACCCCGAAGCTGACGCCGGTGTTGGTGCTCCCCTTGGCGCTGCCCCCGATACTGATTTTTGGCAGCACGGCGGGGCTGCACGCCGCCGCTGCGATCTAGAAAAACGACAAAATAATGAGTAAGTAATAAATAATAATAAATATTACAGGGCAAGGTCAGCATCCGCTCGGTGTACCCCTTACAACTCATTAAAGTATCAAAAACCGGCCAAGAGCGTGTCGGGCCACGCTCAGTGTAGGGTTCCGTAGTTTCCCGTATTTTTCTCAATAACTACTGAACCTATCAAGTTCAAAATAATTTTTTCCTAGAAAGTCTTCATAAAGTTCTACTTTGTGATTTTTTTAATATTTTTTAAACATACGGTTCAAAAGTTAGAGGGGGGGGGGGACACACTTTTTTTTTCTTTAGGAGCGATTATTTCAGAAAATATTAATATTATCTAAAAACGATTTTAGCAAACCCCTATTCATTTTTAAATACCTATCCAACAATATATCACAGGTTGGGGTTGGAATGAAAAAAAAAAAATCAGTCCCCACTTTACATGTAGGGGGGTACCCTAACGAAACATTTTTTCCACTTTTTATTTTTGTACTTTGTCGGCGTTAGGGATTGCAATCCGGTCTGATATCCAATCCGGCCGGATCCGGCCGGATTTTGGTCCCAATCCGGCGGATCCGGCCGGATCCGGCCGGATTGGCCTTGAGGATTAAAAGTACCCAAATAGTAACTTTTCTTGTATGTTTTCAGCATAATATGAGAAATATTACGGTATTTTGCTTCACGATTAATAAATCAAAAGTTGAAAGCTTAGAAATCATCATTTTTACCAGGTAACAAGTAAATTTTACTAAAATAATCAGTCGCAAATAAAATTCTTTCGTTCTTTTTAAACTTTCATAGGATAACAAAATTATTTTTACTGTATTGTTTTACAGTAATACCTATAGAGCTTTTAAGATACAATTAAGAACGGACTTTACCTACATGCATTATGAGATAACTATTTAAAAAAAGATAATTGTTTTTTGTGTTATTTTACAGTTAACTTTTCTCACACGCAAAGAAGAACTAAAAAAACTACAGTAGCTAAATTAAAGTCATCAAGAGTAATTGACCTTAGTATTATTTGCTATTGCTGAAACCACAATCTTACTGGATACCTTTTAAAAATGTTCATATTTAAGCTTTGAATTTTTTTTTATAATTCTTGTAGCAATGTGCCTTCATACTTCTTATATCATGCTGAAAACGTTGTTGTTCTTGTAGTCCTACGTCACCACAGAGATGCAAAGGGCCTTCTCAAGCTCGCGCTATGCCTTCCTATCTTCAGCTACCCTCGTGGCCTCGCTCAAGCTCGACCCAGTCAATTTTTTTTTATGATTCTTGTAGCAATGTGCCTTCATACTTCTTATATCATGCTGAAAACGTTGTTGTTCTTGTAGTCTTACGTCACCACAGAGATGCAAAGGGCGTTCTCAAGCTCGCGCTATGCCTTCCTATCTTCAGCTACCCTCGTGGCCTCGCTCCAGCTCGACCCAGTCAATTTTTTTTTATGATTCTTGTAGCAATGTGCCTTCATACTTCTTATATCATGCTGAAAACGTTGTTGTTCCTGTAGTCCTACGTCACCACAGAGATGCAAAGGGCCTTCTCAAGCTCGCGCTATGCCTTCCTATCTTCAGCTACCCTCGTGGCCTCGCTCCAGCTCGACCCAGTCACTCGTAGTTCATCCTCAACAGAATCGCTTCCATGAGTTTACAGGGCACCCGGAGCCAAGGCTCCTTCCAGCGGCAGGCGATTTCCAGCCGAAATAAATGGTTGCGTTATTTCGTTAGAGGGAACTCTTGGAATTGTGTGCTACCAATGTACTTTTTGTGTCGCGTTTTCCTCACTAATGGGTGTTTGCTGGCATATACTCAATAGGTCTTGATTTCGGATAGTGTTTGGCCAGAAAACGCGAAGGATCGATCTCAGTGACATGTTAACGAAAAGTTTTGTCGTATGGCCCTTTGTCACTCTCCACTATTCCACATTTTGCATCCAAGCGAATAATTGCACAGATTTCACTACAGATTCAAAGACGGAAAGTTTGACGCGTCACTTGAGCACATTATTTTACTTCCAAACGGTCTAGTAATGTAAAAAACGTACGTATTAAATTATTTCTTGATTGGAAATCAGACCGGATTGCAATCCCCTGTTGAGCTACGTTCAAATGTTAGCGTAAATGTTATTTTTTTGCACTATTCTAACATATTAAATTACATTACCGGATCCGGTACCGGATCCGGCGAATTTCACCGGATCCGGTAGCATGAAAAAAGCACCGGATCCGGCCGGATTACCGGATCCGCCGGACCGGATTGCAATCCCTAGTCGGCGTGATTGATATTCATATTGGTACCAAATTTCAGCTTTCTAGTGCTAACAGTCACTGAGATTATCCGCGGACGGACGGACGGACGGACGGACAGACATGCCGAAACTATAAGGGTTCCTAGTTGACTACGGAACCCTAAAAAGGACTCTACGTGTCGGCTTCGATTCTGTGCACGCCTTCCAAAGGTCAGGAATACCCTATGGTTTCCGTGATGGGAAAGACATACGAGTAGAAATAAATATTATAGGACAGTCTTACTCATATTGACTGAACCCAAAGTAAGCTCAATAAGGCTTGTGTTGTGACTTGGGTACTTGGGTACCCAGAGAACGATAAATAAAAAAATAATAAAAATAACCGGGTCAAGTGTAAATTGAGTTGGTGAGCCCACCGGGGGTTAGAATAAACAGTAGATTAAGATAAGATAAGATACGATAAGATATCGTTTATTCAAGTAGGAGTTTACAACCTCTTTCGAATCGTCAAAATTACATTAAAATTAAAATAAAAAATAAATAACAAATTTACAGAAACAATATAACTTAACAATAAACCTATGAAATTTGCTTCTAATATATTATAAATATTATCATTCATTATTAATTCATTTAGTTGGCCATGTTTTTTTATCATTGATATATTCTTGAACAGTGTAGTATGCTTTTTTTGTGTAACAAGAGAGCAAAATTATGTTTTTACGGCAAGGGCTTACATTGAATATTGAACAAATCTAATATTAGATGGGTACAAAATTATAAATAAAAACAATAATACTAATCATAATTTAAACCTTAATATTAGATGTTAGACGATGTTATTTGTAATTAAAATTAGAATAGAATAGAATTTATATTTTTCTTTTTTGTGATTTGTTAAATTAGTTAGTCGATTCGGTATTCGGCATATTCGGCAAGTTTTTCAATGTTCGTATTCGGCCGAATAATTCGGTTGCATTGCCGAATATTTACCGAATAAACAAAGTATTTAACTAATGTGGATCTCACGTATTCCGTTGGATAATATTTAAGCTCCTTTTTTAGTAGCTTTCTAATGAACTAAAAACCGGCCAAGAGCGTGTCGGGCCACGCTCAGTGTAGGGTTCCGTAGTTTTCCGTATTTTTCTCAGAAACTACTGAACCTATCAAGTTCAAAACAATTTTCCTAGAAAGTTTTTATAAAGTTCTACGTTTGTGATTTTTTTCATATTTTTTAAACATATGGTTTAAAAGTTAGAGGGGGGGGGGGGCGCACTTTCTTTCCTTTAGGAGCGATTATTTCCGAAAATATTAATATTATCAAAAAACCGGCCAAGAGCGTGTCGGGCCACGCGCAGTGTAGGGTTCCGTAGTTTTTCGTATTTTTCTCAAAAACTACTGAACCTATCAAGTTCAAAACAATTTTCCTAGAAAGTCTTTATAAAGTTCTACTTTGGTGATTTTTTTCATATTTTTTAAACATATGGTTCAAAAGTTAGAGGGGGGGGGACGCACTTTTTTTCCTTTAGGAGCGATTATTTCCAAAAATATGAATATTATCAAAAAACGATCTTAGTAAACCCTTATTCATTTTTAAATACCTATCCAACAATATATCACACGTTGGGGTTGGAATGAAAAAAAATATCAGCCCCCACTTTACATGTAGGGGGGGTACCCTAATAAAACATGTTTTTCCATTTTTTATTTTTGCACTTTGTTGGCGTGATTGATATACACATTGGTACCAAATTTCAGCTTTCTAGTGCTTACGGTTACTGAGATTATCTGCGGACGGACGGACGGACGGACGGACAGACAGACATGGCGAAACTATAAGGGTTCCTAGTTGACTACGGAACCCTAATAAAAAGAGATAATTAATTACCCATGCGTCAAAATGTAAATACAATTGTTTTCGTAAACTAGAACTTTCCTTTGCTAATCCGCGAATAGATAACGTGCAAGTCAATCAGTGCTAACCTGTTATAATTACTTGCGTATTTTTTACATGCAATTAATTTTCCCACCCTCCCACCGCAAAAATAAAAATAAATACGCAAATAAATATAACAACCCACCACCAAAAATACAAAACTCGACACGTGTTTCGCCTCTCTACGAGGCATCCTCAGGAGCTGATGTTGACGGTACGAAGTCCCGCAACTGACTGTCAGTGACTGTGACTGTGACTTCGTACCGTCAACATCAGCTCCTGAGGATGCCTCGTAGAGAGGCGAAACACGTGTCGAGTTTTGTATTTTTGGTGGTGGGTTGTTATATTTATTTGCGTATTTATTTTTATTTTTGCGGTGGGAGGGTGGGAAAATTAATTGCATGTAAAAAATACGCAAGTAATTATAACAGGTTAGCACTGATTGACTTGCACGTTATCTATTCGCGGATTAGCAAAGGAAAGTTCTAGTTTACGATTAACATGGATTTCCGCAAAGTAACGCCTGATTCCATCGATTACAATTGTTTTGTAAAAAAGTTAAAAAACCGTAGTTTGAGAGTTGAGAAGAGTTCAGAGTTGTTTTAACTAACTTTTATTTATCCACTAAAGCATAATTAATAAGAACATCGTTGTAGTAACATATGTAACCATTATCTCAATCATTTAATAGTATTAACTTAACATCCGCTTTAAAAATATGGCGTAACCGAATATTCGGCCGAATGTTCGGTTCGGTAAGAGCTGAACCGAATGTTCGGCTGAATATTCGTATTCGGAAAAGTCCATATTCGGCCCATCTCTAGTCGAGGTCAACGGGAAAATTGGCAAAGTTATTAGTAAAGAATAATAGTTATTTGCTATATAAGGGGGCAAAGTTGTAATTTAACGCCGAGTGTGGAATTGAAAAACGAGCTAGTGAAAGGATTCTATAGTTGAACCACGAGCGTAGCGAGTGGTTCGAGAATAGAATCCTGAACTTGCGAGTTTTTTAACACACGAGAAGTAAAATACATTTTGCACCCGAGTGTAGCACAAAACTTCTCCCCTCACTATAGCGAGGAAACTACAACGCAAAAAATGTGTTTATCACTGCTTCCAGTAGTTCCACAGGTGGTAAATCATCTTTATTACTAGATACACCTACTTTTATCAATTTTAAAGCAGTTAAATTTGACTTTATTCAAGGTCAAATTACTTTACTGACTAGTGGATAAAATGCGTTTTTACCCGCTGGTATTAAAGGACAAAACAGGTGTTTCCGAGCTAGTGAGGGAAAAATTCGTTTTATTTATAAACAACATATAAAATAATACAATAAACCCTTACATTAAAACTTACAATAAAACTTAATAATTAAATATTTGGGCCAGGTCTTGCTCGTTGGGTAAGGTGCCCAGAAGGCTGGCCGCGTTGCCCCGCGGTTAGTAAAAGGTCAGTGAAATAACGAAGTAGGTAGGCAATTTGCTAGTATTAAATTAATGTGATGTTTTTGTCCTGGTCTAATGATCCCTACAATATAATGGGAATCTACATATTAGTTTTTCTCTCGTAATGTGTATATTTTTAAATCGACCTTGTTTTCACGGAACACAAAATTTACTGAAAGGTACTTTTTTTCTGCAATTGTCCTTCCTACATCCGATATCGGATCGGATAATGTGAAAACGGCATAAGTGGCAATGTGGCAATTTCCGCATTTTCAAAACCACATCAAAACATTCCAAAAAGTGGATCGACAAATAAAAATAAAATCGATCACACAAAACGAGATCCGTTTGAGAACTGCGCGAATCGAATACAGAAATTACAATATTAATTTAGACGGTTACCAAAATGTTGGCACTAAATAAGGCGGCAAAATTAGAAAAAATATAACGCGTGCCTTCCTAAACCTTGCGTTGGCGGAATCATCGATGACACTTAAAAATTGATTGAAAATTTAGGGGCGTAGGCTTAATTCCCATAGAAAAATTGAATTCCGCACCTTTTTCAGTGCCAAGATTTGGTTAACTGTCTATAAAGTTACAAAAAAGAGTTCAAATACCTGGGCCATTTTTTTCCACTTTTTTTGTAACATGGGTATTTTTTACGCGATCCTGATAGGAGAAAAAAATATCCCAAGATTTCCATACATTTTTTCGAACCTTCCATTCCGTTACCGCCATACAAAATGTATGAAAAAATGGTAACGGAATGGGAAAAAAACCTTGGGACACTTTTTTTCTCCTATTAGGATTGAAAGAGCTCGCGATTCTGAGTGGAAAACACATAAAAACTTCCAAATCCAAAAAAAAAAGTGGGGTGGACAACTTTGAAAAAAATGGCCCATCTACTAAACAAATTGGAAAGCAAGAAATGTACTTAGGTTAGAGGACAGAATATTAAGATGTCCGGACACATAAAATAGCAAATAGATTTAAACGGTAGAACTACTAAAAGGTATCTAATAAGTACCTAATCAATTTCAAAAACTTACCAGAGACAGGATTACTAGCGCCTTAAGTGACATGTTGTCTTCTTGTGAATTTTGGACTGTTTTCGCCTTTTTATACCTCCCGCGACTAACTGTTGATTCAGATGAACAAACAACGAACGAATAAATCATCAAAAATATGAAAAACATCAGATTTATCGAATTTTATAAAATTGTCTGTTAGGCTAGAGCAGGGCTCCCAACTTTTTTAACCGTCGCCTCATATCTCTCAAGAAGGACGGTTATCAAGTCGTCTGTATGTTTTTTTTTTATGTTTGTTCCTCGATATCTCCGTTGTTACTGGACCGATTTTGAAATTTTTTTTTGATTGAATGTATGTGCATACAGATTGGTCCCATTTTTCTCAGAACCCAGTTCTGATGATGGGATCCTGGAGAAATCGAGGGAACTCCTCAAATCTGAAAGGCATACATATAGTGATTTTTGTGTTTTTAAAGGAACAGCGACATTTGGTGCAGTGGAACTCCTGATGATGGCCAGAACGGAACTCTTCAAATCTGAATGGCACGCTTATAGTGACTTTGGTATTTTTATAAGAACAGCATGCACTTTCATCCAGAATAGTGACATTTGGTGCAGTGGAATTGCTGATGATGGTCAGAACCGAACTCCTCAAATCTGAACGGCACGCTTATAGTGACTTTGGTATTTTTATAAAAACAGCATGCACTTTCGTCCAGAACAGTGACATTTGGTGCAGTGGAACTGCTGATGATGGCTAGAACCAAACTCTTCAAATCTGAACGGCACGCTTATAGTGACTTTGGTATTTTTATAAGAACAGCATGCACTTTCGTCCAGAACAGTGACATTTGGTGTAGTGGAACTGCTGATGATGGCCAGAACCAAACTCTTCAAATCTGAACGGCACGCTTATAGTGACTTTGCCATTGTTATAAGAACAGCATGCGCTTACGTCTAGAACAGTGACATTTGGTGCAGTGGAACTGCTGATGAAGGTCAGAACCGAACTCCTCAAATCTGAACGGCACGCTTATAGTGACTTTGGTATTTTTATAAGAACAGCATGCACTTACGTCCAGAACAGTGACATTTGGTGCAGTGGAACTGCTGATGATAGTCAGAACTAGAGATGGGCCGAATATTCGGTAAATATTCGGTATTCGGCATATTCGGCAAGTTTTTCAATGTTCGTATTCGGCCGAATAGTTCGGTTATATTGCCGAATATTTACCGAATAAACAATAGTTATTTGTTATACAAGGGGGCAAAGTTGTATTTTAACGCCGAGTGTGGAATTGAAAAACGAGCAAGCGAAAGGATTCTATAGTTGAACCACGAGCGAAGCGAGTGGTTCGAGAATAGAATCCTGAACTTGCGAGTTTTTTTACACACGAGAAGTAAAATACATTTGCACCCGAGTGTAACACAAAACTTTTCCCCTCACTATAGCGAGGAAACTACAACGCAAAAAATGCGTTTATCACTGCTTACAGTAGTTCCACAGGTGGTAAATCATCTTTATTACTAGATTCACCTACTTTTATCAATTTTAAAGCAGTTAATTTGACTTTATTCAAGGTCAAATTACTTTACCCACTAGTGGATAAAATGCGTTTTTACCTGCTGGTATTAAAGGACAAAACACGTGTTTCCGAGCTAGTGAGGGGAAAAGTAAATAAATAGCGTAAGTTTTTTCGTAATTCATCGGATAATAACATCCTATTTCAGCATTCTAAGAAACCACCAAAAGGAGTTAAAAATGCGTTAAAATATAAGTACCTACCATAATTATTTAATTATGTTAAAAATTAAAATAACGAAGCTTAAGATCCAAAACCAAAATTTTCTTATGCACTAAATTATACGAACATTAAGATATAGGTAATTCCACGGAGGTTGAAGTGAATGATAACACACACAGCTAAATGAAGATTAGTACTGATTGCAAAAAAAATGAATGAATGAAATGAGTGAGTGAATGTAAAAAAACGATTAAGTAATATATTTTTGAAAAACATTATTATTTATTGATATACTTATCATTAATGGTATTAAAAGCAGTAATGGTATTATCCTGTGAACTTTATAGCTCATATGAAATTTCACTTCCAAATAAGTATTCAGCTATCGATATATTTTATATCGGAAGGATGTCCCTATGTTAATTGACGTTATTGCTACCGCGACTTCTATGTTTGCTAATAAGTAATGAAAAAATAGGTAAACACCATTTTAACAGCTACGATGATAAAATAAGGCAATCTTTTAAAATATCTTCGATTTCTACGATTAATATTACAATCATAATCTGACAATTAATAAATCACATACGAGATATTTTATTTTCTGTTTTGTTTGAAAATTGTTCTATAGACGTAATTCTTAACAAAATAGTAAATAGAAACTTTTTGGTCTTTCTTGCAATTCACTGTTGAATCTGCAGTCGGTACACGGTAAGAACACTAATTTCAAAATATCGTTGTCTTTACATGACAGTGTTATAGTGTGCGTGGCCTCAACTGAGTTGAAACTACCTATAAGAGCCTTATTACCCATTACTTATCAATCATTGAAAAGTTTTTAACTCTGAGCCAGGATTTAAAATAATGTGGAACCGAATATTCGGCCGAATGTTCGGTTCGGTAACAGCTGAACCGAATGTTCGGCCGAATATTCGTATTCGGCAAAGTCCGTATTCGGCCCATCTCTAGTCAGAACCGAACTCCTCAAATCTGAACGGCACACTCATAGTGACTTTGGTAATTTTGTAAGAAAAGCATGCATTTAAGTTCAGAACAGTGACATTTATTTAGTTATGTTTGTTAAGCATATTGAGTTTTCAAGTCAAAGTTTGTCAAGCTTCGATTTCTTATAATCGGATTCATGAGGAATTGAGGAAACTCCTCAAACCTTAACGTTATACGTATATTCATTTGTGTTGCCATCTAATAATTAAAGCATTAAAAGCAGTTTTAAAAAATACTTACACATTTCTACATAATCCAACATTCGCAAGTAGCTTTCACCAGAACCCGAAAGGCGACGGTTTGTTTTTCTTAAAAATTATTTTCCGACAGAGAGACGTGGAAGAAGAAGACATGCTGCCAACCCCAACTTATTGGGATTAGCAATGTGCAAGTTGCAGAACATCAAATTTCTGGAAATTTTCATGAGGAAATTCTCATGCTAGTTGCCATTGAGAGCATTCTCTTTAAGATTAGGTTTAGAGATGGGCCGAATACGGACTTTGCCGAATACGAATATTCGGCCGAACATTCGGTTCAGCTGTTACCGAACCGAACATTCGGCCGAATATTCGGTTGAGCCATATTTTAAATCCTGGCTAGAGTTTAAAACGTTTCAATGATTGGTAATGGGTACACAGGATTACTAAGGCTTTTAATGTTCCTTTTTCTACTCCCGTGTTGTTATTCGTCATTTACCGTGTCGTGCATAGATCGTTAAAACCCTACATAAAAGATGCCCGCCCCCGGCCGGCGCCCCGCGCACCCACGCATACGATATAGCTCTTACAGCATTGTTAGGTAGCCGTTAAGGGATATAGCGGGCCGCGGGGCGCCGGCCGGGGCGGGCGGCGGCGCGGGGGAGTGCGAGCGACAGGGTGAGTGCAGAAACATTGCAGAGAACAAGTCAAAATACTTATAGGAAACAGTGCGAATTTCACGAAAGTTATTCTAGAAAACTATTCAAAAGTAAGTGCATGGTCGTAGAAAAAGTATTGTAACATGCAACGGTGTTTAACTGAGTCAAAAAATACTCGTGGCGTCTTAATAACAATTTTCGGCTTCGCCTCAAATTGTTACCCACGCCACTCGTCTTTTTTGACCTTCTTTAAACGCCTGTTGCATAAAATACTATTATGCAACAGGCGTTTAAAGGAGGTCAAAAAAGACGAGTGGCGTGGGTAACAATTTGAGGCGAAGCCGAAAATTGTTATTGAGACGACACGAGTATTTTTTGACCCAGTTAAACACCGTTGCATACAATACTTTTTCTACGACCATGCACTTAGTTTTTAATAGTTTTCTTGAATAACTTTTTTTTTTTTTTTTTTTATACCACGTCGGTGGCAAACAGGTATACGGCCCGCCTGATGGAAAGCGGTCACCGTAACCTATGGACGCCCGCAACTCAAGGGGTGTCACGTGCGCGTTGCCGACCCATTAGAAACTTGTACACTCCTTTCGTGAAATTCACACTGCTTCCTGTATTTTGACGCAAAGGTTTGCACTGTCAGCTCAGCTGCCCAAAGCCTTTCCGCGCACTCGCGCAGTGTCGTTATAAGGCGTTGCCATGGTTACAGAGCCAAACAATGCGTTTTCAGTTTTTTCGATACTGCGCGCATGCGCGGAAAGCCGTCGGACACTGGCTTTGGGGAATAGACCTTTATGTAGGGTTTTAAAGATCTATGCACGACCGTGTAAATGACGTATAACAGTTCGGAAGTAGAAAAACATGTTTATTTAATGACAGAGTAAACAATATAATATCTGTAAACATAAAAAAACACCTGTTTCATTAAAAGGTGTTATCTATAATAATCGGTTCCGCTTTTTGTATTTAGTACCTAGTATAAAATGACTAGGTATATGTGTAGTGTTTCCGTCGGTAAGTAGGTAAGGTTGTCATAGCTCAACAAAGGTGCTGTGTGGATGTTATCTGTCCAAGGTTATGGATTGCTTACGATCAGACGAGCCATATGCTTGGTTTATACCTAAGTATTTTAGAATAAAGTAAAATCAAGAGTGAACAGGACAGGCATCTTCTGGGCGAGCTCACTCCATCGTAGGTCACGTCTTTGCCTTTAGCTAGTCTGTAATAAATAATAAACCGGCCAAGAGCGTGTCGGGCCACGCTCAGTGTAGGGTTCCGTAGTTTTCCGTATTTTTCTCAAAAACTACTGAACCTATCAAGTTCAAAACAATTTTCCTAGAAAGTCTTTATAAAGTTCTACTTTTGTGATTTTTTTCATATTTTTTAAACTTATGGTTCAAAAGTTAAAGGGGGGGGGACGCACTTTTTTTCCTTTAGGAGCGATTATTTCCAAAAATATTAATATTATCAAAAAACGGTCTTAGTAAACCCTTATTCATTTTTAAATACCTATCCAACAATATATCACACGTTGGGGCAGGGGCGGCTCACTCCGCGATTCTATCGCCGCGCTACAAGTACATCCTGGCGGCCGCGAGTTCGCGGCCTACTCAGGGGTTGCGCGCGTTCTCACGGAATGCACATTCGCACTTTCCATTGTTACTTTACGTCGCGAGGTTTTTTTTAAGCGATGTCCGCGTGTGGAATGGCTAATAATACTTAGTTAAATAGACATATTGAATAAAATAAATACTATAAGACATTCTTACTTAGATATACTACTGATTAAGTGCCACGGAAACGTTCAATAAGGCTTGTGATGTTGGAACTTGAACAAAAATATATAAATACAGTATAAATATACCTAGAAAGTACCCAAGACTTGAATATAATAGTATAACATTTTATGTGAGTATTAATTCGTTTGGATCCATTGGTAACCCTATCACCGGACGCCGCGCACGTGCGGCTCGTTTCTTTGTAAAAATTTTGTAGGTATTTAAAAAGGCGGCATTTCGTGAACATCAAAGCAGTGGGCCTTCTGTACTTGTACTATTATATATTCTGTGGTTGGGGTTGGAATGAAAAAAAATGTCAGCCCCCACTTTACATGTAGGGGGGGTACCCTAATAAAACATTTTTTTCCATTTTTTATTTTTACACTTTGTTGGTGTGATTGATATACATATTGGTACCAAATTTCAGCTTTCTAGTGCTAACGGTTACTGAGATTATCCGCGGACGGACGGACGGACGGACGGACAGACAGACAGACAGACAGACATGGCGAAACTATAAGGGTTTCTAGTTGACTACGGAACCCTAAAAAACAAATACATAAATTCAAGTCTATATTCCGAAACGGGGTAGGCAGAGAACATGAAACTGCTAAAAGAACTGTTTTTGCCCAGAACGTGCAAGTTCTCAAATGAGCTACCTTCTGAGACCCTTTACGCTATGACAAGGGGTTCTTCAAGAAGCAGGTATTTAGGGTTCTTAAGGCACTGGTCCCACCGCGAGCTAGTAAGCTATGAGCTATCGGCTATAAAAACGAACAAAAGATAAGCACTCCCGTGCAAATAAAAGAGACACGGCGATGTTTCTAGTTACTCGCCCAGCGGTGAGCTATCAATATCGCCGTCTCTTTTATTTGCTCATAGCTTACTAGCTCGCGGTGGGGCCAGTGCCTAAAGGTCGGTAAGGCAAAGTGGCTCCCCTGATGTTTATGTCCATGGGCGGCGATGACTGCTTACCATCAGGCGGCTCGTCTGCTCGTTTACTACCTATCCATATTAATATTATACCTCTAAATGGGAAAATGCGAAATCCATACTTAAGATAGATAAAGGGAAAGTGTGTGTGTCTGTTTATATGTCCGTCTTTCACGGCAAAACGGAGCAACGAATTGACGTGATTTTTTAAGTGGAGATAGTTGAAGGAGCGGGGACTAAGATAGGCTACTTTTTGTCTCTTTCTAACCCCCCACTTCCCTAAAAAAGGGGGGTGGAAGTTTGTATGGAGAATTTAACGCGAGCGAAGCTGCGGGCAAAAGCTAGTACTGTATAATGAAAAAGTTTCAGTGCCACTGCCAGTCTTGGGTCTCTTCAGTAATTAAGGGGTTGAAAGAAACCTAGCGGATAACCATGTGTGTCGGTATAATCAGTTAAGCCGTTTTCACATTATCCGATCCGATATCGGATGTAGGAAGGATGTAAAATGTAACATTTATGCGCTTTCAGGTTTTTATTTATGTATTTGATAGATCATTATTAAAACGATATAAAACGCAAAAATTGCGGATTTAACGCAGATGGCACTTTCCTACAACAGTTTTTGTCCGAGGCACCATCGAACTGCCGATATCGGCAGGACGCTTCCGACATTTTTGGCATGCCGGACCCCCCGCCAGCTGTCGGCCGATAATATTTGTATGTGTGCGTATATAATGTAGGTATACGTTTGTAGTAGTGTGCGTGACAAAAATGGCGTCTATTAAACAGCTGTTAATGATGAATTTCTGTTGAAAAAAAAAGATTGTAATTCATGGGTCCGAATTGCGGATACTAATTTTTTCATGTTTTAGTAGATATAGTTAAATAGTTAAATGTAAAATTATTTATTTTACCTGCACGGGAAGCATGGTCGCGCGATAGACGATAAAATATCAGGCCGTCCCTATCGCACTTACAAATAGTGCGATAGGGACGGCCTGCTATTTTATCGTCTATCGCGCGACCATGCTTCCCGTGCTGCACACACTTGAGTATTTTTATGCTCGTTATTTTAATTTTACAATAAAATATTTGAAATATAGTGCTTATAATTATTAAATATAAAACTTTTTAAAAATATTTTTTGATACAAAATCATACTTCATTGATTTGGAACAATGCGTTTTATCGGACCGACATCCGACACTATCGGAAGCGTTTATCGGGTGTAGGATATCGGTCCGACACCCGATATCGGATCGGATAATGTCAAAACGCACGCGTCAAGCTTCTTATATCACAAAAACCTAACGCCTGATGTTAAGCGATCACTGCCACCTATGGACACCCGAAACACCAGGGTTGAAGGTGCGTTGCCGGCCGTTAAAATGTGTGTACGCTCTTTTCCTGAAGGTCATATAGGTCCGGAAACACCGCGGGCTACAGTTAGTACAGTTCATTCCATAGTTTAGCCGTGCGAGGCAGGAACGCGCACATAATAATTGATTTAATTTACATACATGCAATCACGCCTGTATCCCATAAAGCCCCCCCCCCTTCCCTAAGCGTCTCGCGAGCGTAGCGTCGGGCCAACTGTATGGCAATGGCAAAGCCTGACGGCGCGTCGGCGCGACGTCGACGCGGCGTCTTTGTCCATACAGTTGGCCCGACGTTACGCGCGCCAGACGCTAGATGTGGGGGAGGGGAGGCAGAGCACATGAACTATTCAAAAAGGGGTTGAAAGATAACAAAATTGTCACATTGCAGACAAGTTAATTGCCAGCCTCTCGCCTACGCCACAATTTAACCCATTTTAATTTACTTAATTTAATTTAATGATTATAAAATTAACCGTTATTATGTAAAATATGCTAGTTTATTGTTTTTCACGTTACAAGTAAATAATTTATATAGCTATTCGAATATAGTAACTTTTCTCTTACAATCAATATAAAATTTATCTTATTGCAATGGCATAAGAGTTATTTAATATCCTTCTCAGCGTTGCTGTGCAGTTATCATCAAATATATGTCAACAATCAAAGTTTTAATAAATATCGAAATAAAACCTTTATTATTAAGAGAATAAAGTCCATGTTCAGATATTTCTGATAACGTTCACAGCTCAGATATTTCTGGTAACAATTGTATGCCTGAAGACTATGAAATCATTTTTGTCGTTTAAAAATTCATTGAAATTTGTACATATCTTATTTCTTGAAAATTTGTGTTTATCATTGAATATTTAATTTTATTGTTTATTCACGTGTGTGGTTGTTTTGTATGAATTGAAAATCCTTGATGTACAAGCCAAATAATAAGAGTCGTCGTCAACTAACGTAACTTTCATGCCGATGACATAAATTTGACGTCACGTTGCATATAGGATGATTCAAATAGTTTTATTGTAATAATTAATCATTATTCATTAATCAATTTAATCATGTACAAATGACATCAAAAGAAAGCTATTCATACGAGGAATAATGAATACCTACTTGATACGTGAAACGAAAAGGAAACAATTTGTTTTGTTTTAATAATATATTGAAATAGGTAAGAAAACTATTAATGTATGTATGAAAAATAAACAAATAATTTAATTTACTTTTCACGTATTATCAAGTAAGTATTAATTATTTCACGTATGAATAGATTAGTTTTGAACATCATCTCCACCGAACCTCTGTGAGGGCAGCGGCAGCAGCAGAGGCGGCCGAGAAAATAAAAGTAGGAAAATACAGCGGTCTCGGCGCCGAATATATTTTTATTCCATTCGGCGTCGAGACCCTTGGTCCGTGGGGCCCTGGCGCTCTGAGTCTCTTCAAGGACTTATCGAAGAGACTAACAGACGCCACTTTTATTTTATTTTAAGTTTAATTTTAGATTTAATAGTTTAGTTTTAATGTAAGATAATTTTATGTTTTACAAACACATGTATAACAGAAAATAATTATAATGTAATTATTTTGATGCCAATAAATCAAAGATTTGAATAAAACAATTAGGTACGGCAAAAAAAAAAAAGTTTTGAAGTCATGATTAAAATGATTGATGAATAATGATGTAACAGAACAAGCGTCTATGACGAGGAAATGGACTCGTTATTACATATAAAACTTACGGCGAATCAACTTTTCCTTGACCAACTTTTTGGAGCATATTTCCTTCGGGATTTCATTGAATATTTTATTTATTTATTTATTTATTTATTGTGGTGAAAAATTTTGTGTTTCACTCGGTGGCAAAGTTAGTTTAACCTTCGTGCCTTGATACCCTCACGACGGTCAAGATTCCACATTCACAAACTTCGTGGCCTAAACATGGTAGGTACTCGAGTAAAAAGCTCTGTATTATATCACGATTGTATAAAATACTATTGACGTAATTAGTCTAGTAATTAGCAGTTTTTATGGGTAAGAAAAAACGTAGGGCGTAAGGAAAATCGGAACTAAGTATTAGTATCATAGAGTATATGGTATAGAGTTATCAGTCAAAATTTTCGAATGCAGCGCCATCTATTATTATTATGTTACGACGAACTTTTCATGTGACTTTCCATGTCTAAAGGTTCCTTATAACACATATTTCATTTGGACCCTTTAGACATGGAGCGCCACATTTTAATGGCGGGATTTTTGAATAGGTTTCATTATGAATCTGAGCAAATAAACGAACGTATTTTCCAAATTCCAAAATTAACATCAAAATATACAATTGAATTAACATCAACAATCAACATATACATACATAGTTAACCATAGAATGTTGTTCGCTAGTTTGCAAGTGGTACCGCGACATCTAACGAAAAATGTGGACTTCTAATAGTTATTTGTTATACAAGGGGGCAAAGTCGTGTTTTAACACACGAGAAGTAAAATACATTTGCACCCGAGTGTAACACAAAACTTTTCCCCTCAATATAGCGAGGAAACTACAACGCAAAAAAATGCGTTTATCACTGCTTCCAGTAGTTCCACAATCATCTTTATTACTAGATTCACCTACTTTTATCAATTTTAAAAGAGTTAATTTGACTTTATTCAAGGTCAAATTACTTTACCCACTAGTGGATAAAATGCGTTTTTACCCGCTGGTATTAAAGGATAAAACACGTGTTTCCGAGCTAGTGAGGGGAAAAAATACTTATACATTTTACGACAACAAGTCATTACCCAGTTTGGGTAACAGTCGTGACATCTAGCGAACAACTTGCACTACGGCATATAATTGTTTTTCACGCCCTCTATCGTTGAGTTTCCTAAACATATCCTAAGTACATCGGATTTACTATTTCCTTTGACTGAAAACACCTTGATTAGTATGTTTTTGTCATGTACGAGTAAAAAGACTGTATGATTGTGTAAACGTATTTACATATTAAAATTTCTACTGAATAAAAAGAAATTATCGACAATTTTTTTGACTCATTCTATTTAAACAGTTGTTCCATATTCTATTGTAAACAGAATATTATATTGTTGACGCAGTTTCTCAAGCAAATATATTTAAGTTAATTAATTCACTGCCTGTTCCTGTATAAAAAAAAAATTAAAAGCCTTATTAAACATAATATGTTGCACAAGTTAAAATCTGTATGAAATTATTTTGCACTCTTGTGGGTAAAATGCAACTTTGTTATTTGTTTTTGATGTGGGGGATATCCCACAGGTCTAACACTATATAGCAGAGATCATCACTATATTTCAAGGTCTGATGATGGAGCCGGAAGATATGAGCTGGAACTACATGATGGAACATCGTGTCATAGCTGTTTTTGGGCTTCTTAGAAAAGTATCGTAATGAACTTTGACTACGATTAGGTTTCAAGGTCTGATGATGGAGCCGGAAGATATGAACTGGAACTACATGATGGAACATCGTATCATAGCTGTTTTTGGGCTTCTTAGAATTTTTGGGCTCCTCGCTACTAGCGCATATTTTGTCTGAGTTCGACAAACTGGTACCTACTTTGAACACTGACTTTTAATTGATTTGACTGTTTAATGTAGAACCTACTAGTCATGCTGCAACTCCAGTTAGCGCGTCAATCTGTGTAACCTCCTTCCCGTAACATAGCATAATTTGATTTAGCAGCAAGTTATACAAAAAATCTTTCCTGTTCCAGCGCCCCACGCTTTTACAATCAAATATTATAATTAAAAGCACATAGTTTTTAAACTTCAGCTCACAAATAGAGACAACTTGAACGATCCATAATTTATTTTTGGCTTTTACGTGCATTTATAAAAGCGTGTTTTATAGTGTTTTTTAAACTATTAATTTATTATAGTATAATTGTTTATTGAGGGAACCGATTTTAATCATTTTGCCTCTATTTGAAAGCAGTTAATTTCATTGTTATTTATTTAAAAAATACAAGTACAATAAACACCCGCAAGGGTGTTGAAATTGAAAATGTAAATCTGAAAGGTTTTTTATAAATTAAAAAAAGAGTTTTAAAGATACATGTACGATTTTATTTTTCCTGTAATATTCATTATAATAGCCATGTTTGGTGAAAATTTCATAATTCATGTTGGTAAACTTCGGTGATAAGGGAGAAGGGGGCAGGGGGGACCGTTTTTTTTTTACATTCTTCTTAAAAACTTTTTTTTCCACAACAAAAAATATATAAAATGGTTTTGATATGTACAGAGTTTGAGCTCTCTGTAACCATACCCTACTTGACCTAGTTACTTGAAATATACAGTTCGTCCCCCTTTCATTTTGACCATTTTCTGTAATTAAAATAAATAAATTAAAAAAAATAATACTTTCAATTTGTAGAGGTTAACAATGTTCTTATAAGTATTCCAAAATCAAAGCGATACCATAAGTAGTTCTCGAGATATTTTATAATGTGACAGAGAGACAGACAGACAGACAGACAGACAGACAGACAGACAGACAGACGGACAGACAGACGGACAGAGCGGCGCCATAAGGGTTCCTTTTGTACCTTTTTGGTACGGAACCCTAAAAACAATATTTATAGATTTTGAAGAAGAATGGTGACTAAATATTTTCGATTAAAAATGTATGTAATTTTTTATTTATTTTGACCACCGAAAACACTGTCTGCGATGTAGTGACGTCATCGAATTCGAACCTTACTGCCTGTCAAAACAATCACTGACACATTGAACTTTATGCCTTCATACTTCAAAAGTCAGAAAATGTTGTTTTCGAGTAGAATGACGATGCACTGATAATCTATAGATTAACACGACTGTGTTGTTTTCGCCTGATTACGTAAAAGTATACTTGAAACATATTTTTTGCTGTTTTTAAGTCAATAAAATATGGTAATATTTTATTTCGGTTAATTGGACAGTACTTAATCATAATAATCATATAAGGCAGAATTTAAAAAAAACGTTTTTAAGCACGCCCCGGTATCGTCAAAATTTAAAAGTAAACACCCCCCCCCCCTCCTCTTACTATAAAAGATTTATGTTTTATAAGACATCAAAAATTATAAACTAATAAGTTATAAACCATGTAAATTAACCTAAATCTAAATATAACCTAAATTAGAAATAAAATAAAAATTCCCCCTTCGGCAATGTTCCGTAAATGCTGGCAGCATTACCTCGCTGAATCGCAACGCTTATGCGCTGAGCGAGGAAGCTGCCAGCTCTACGGTCCCCAGTGGCATCAATATTTTTTTTAGACAGCGCCCCGTGAAGATTCTTCGCACTTGGACACCACGGACCAAGAGTTTCAACGCCAAAAGCAACAAAAGTGTACTCTTGGCCCAGACCGCTATATTTTGCTCTTTTTCGACGCTCAGCCGCATCCGCCGCAGCACCCGGTGAGACGGAACTGCCATGAACTGCCTTACTATTAGTTAGGTAATGTGTGATATGTGCACTTGTCTTACGGTCCCGCGCCCCCTGTATAATGTTGCTGCGCCCCTCCAAGGGGGCGCGCCCCACAGTTTGAAACGTTACAGGATATATGAGGATACTTTCCGTCAAGTACAGGAAGACGTTAACTCGGTCGTTAAGTGGACAATGGCTATCCAATCCGATATTTTTTTTTTATACCACGTCGGTGGCAAACAGGTATACGGCTAGCCTACCTATCAGGTTAGGCGGCTTGGGCATCCGTAAAATTTCTAGTGTGGCGCTGCCTGCGTTCTTGGCTTCTGTACACGGTGCTCAAAACCTCATCAGGAAAATTTTAGCCCCTTCCATTGGGGTCCTAGAGGCTGCACACTGTACCGAGGCCAAGAATGTTTGGCAGCTAACATGCCCAAACACAGACCTGCCTGTTAACCCATGTTCGCAAAAGCAGTGGGACGGGCCTCTCTGCCGTCTAACAAGGGACCGCCTCCTAGAGACGGCTCTTGATTCGGCAGATCGGGCTCGCCTCCTCGCTACCGCGGAATGGGAGTCAGGTCTGTGGCTACATACACTCCCATCCACCACAATAGGAACATTGCTGGACAACACCACATTCCGATTAGCCACCTGTCTCAGAATAGGGGCATCAGCAAATGTGCCTCATCGCTGCCAGTGTGGAGCTACGGTGGACAGTCTTGGTCACCACGGCCTCTCATGCAGCCGAAGTGCCGGGAGAATTCCTCGCCACGCTAGCCTCAACGACGTCATCCGGAGGGCCCTTGCTAGCGCAAAAGTGCCGGCCGTCCTCGAACCCAACGGCCTGGCCAGGGTTGATGGCAAGCGGCCTGATGGGATGACGCTGGTGCCTTGGAGTATGGGTCGGCCGCTCGTCTGGGATGCTACATGTGTAGACACCCTAGCTCCGTCCCATATTCCAAGCACTAAAGTTGGTGCTGGTGCGGCTGCATCCTCGGCTGAAGACCTCAAACGTCGCAAGTATGCCAACCTCGGAAGTAGCTACATATTTGCGGCGTTTGGGGTTGAAACCTTGGGGCCGTGGGGGCCTAGTGCGCGTCGCCTTTATGAGGAGCTGTCCAAGCGCCTCATAGACGCATCTGGTGACCAGAGGGCTGGTCAGTATTTCGCTCAGCGGATAAGTGTAGCTATCCAGCGGGGCAATGCGGCCAGCCTTCTGGGCACCTTACCCACTGGCGACGATTTGAGCCAAATTTTTTATTTGTAGATACGTAGTATAAGTTTTTATTTATAAGATTTTTAGTATAAGTGTTTAGTTGTAAGTTTTTTAATATGTTGTAATTAATGAATTGGTTTTGAATAAAGTAATTGTATATTAGATTTTAACTTAAATTAAATAATGTCAAAAATCTAAATAAGATGTCATATATTAAAGAAAAAATGACGAGCACCACCAGTGGTGAAGGCCGGATTCGAACCGGCGTCTTTTAGCAATCCGGGCCAAACGCCATCACCCCTAGGCCACCTCGCCACAGCGGAAGCCGTCGAAATTTCTCTTCTATATGTCATCTTTGTAAGACTAGGCGTCTTTGACCAACTCTAAGGGCAAGCAGTAGGTGCTTGCACCTCCTACACGAAACCTTTACAGGTTTGCGATATAGCTAGAGAGACTGGTGCTGCCATCTATACGCAACTATGGGAACAAATCAAATTATTTTTTAACAAATATTCTGATTTGTGTTTTTTATGTAGTCACACTACTATATATAAATTAAAAATCGAAATAAGATGTCATATATTAAAGAAAAAATGACGAGCACCACCAGTGGTGAAGGCCGGATTCGAACCGGCGTCTTTTAGCAATCCGGGCCAAATAATGTCTCCAAATTGCTACTTAAATCGTTATTTTGACAATTAACCGCCATTTATTTGCACACCTGTGTCAACTCCTTTGTGGGGGACGGTATAAAAGGCGGAAACGCACGAAAAGAGCCGAGAAGAGGCCAACATGTCACTTAAGGTGCTCGTCATCCTGTCCCTGGTAAGTAAAAAAATAATAATTTATATAGTACATGGGGCGTAAGTTTAATATTGCACACGAATGTAAGTTTTAATCGCGACTTACCGGCTTGATTCAAAGACCCGAATTTGCAATATTCTTACGCTCCTGGTTACAATGTTTTTTTTATCACACTTGCAGTATAAAAAATCCATGTCCATGGGCGGCGGTGATCGCTTACCATCAGGCGACCTGTCTGTTCGTTTGCCTCCTATCCCATAAAAAAAAATGTAAAAATATTTATAAAACGGTACAAAACATTTCATTACTCTCTAGGAAGAAAGATTTTTCTATAACCCCCGCTCCGCGTGTGTGCAATTGCACATTTACTGTGGGACTGTGAATATTACAGATCAAGCTGAGGCAACTTGCCTCGAGTTGATCAACAACGTGCCTCAAACATTTGCCTCAGAGCTAGCAGCCTCAAACTGAGGTTGCTTCAAGTCGAGACTGCTCGACCCGAGGCCGCCTCAAGTGGATACCCGGCTTTACGATATACCGACCTCGATGAGACGCCTATTTAGTATATTTACCTTCTATCCTTTCACTTACATTTTTATTTTCTCGTTTATTAGATCGCCGCGGCGGCGTGCAGCCCCACTTTGTTGCCAGTGGGGGGCTCCTGAAGGGGGCCTCGGCTTGGGGGACACGGCGGGGGCAGTGTTCGGGGCAATGGTAACACCGGAGTCAGCGTAGGGGTGAGTTGTACTTACGGACTGATTCGTAACGAGTTTGACAAATTCGAAACTGTGTTAAAGGTAGCGATGCCGGCCGAATCAAAGTTTGTTTTTCTATAATGTGTTAAAAATGTATTCAAAAATTATTATTTATTAGTAAATTCATCATTCTCCGTTTCTCCTTGCTCATGTTGTAAGTTTTGTTGTATGCCCTCCATCATACATCCGACAGTGTTTTTTGACAAATTCTTAGTTTTAGTCCTAAGTATCAAGGACTACTTTTTTTAAATATTTTGGTTGCTCATCGTGGGTGTCATTTCAATGAACGAATTTCTTGGACACTACATCCTATACCGGTTAATGGGTCAATACTGTGGGACTTCGTTAAATCAACACTTTCGCCCCGATTTCGAGAGCACTGGCTTTAGCAAGCTGCTGGCTTCATAAATATCGTGGATGATATCCAGCTATTGTCAGCATAAAGTTGAAAGATCGTATTCTCTTCTTCTTCAACCTAGCGTTTTCCCGGCCTAGCGCCAGGGTCCGCTTTCCTGCTCAGCCTTCTCCACTTTGCCCGGTCTCCGGCATCCTGAGGTGAGAGATTGTTCTCTTCCATGTCCGCTGTCACGACTTCCAGCCAGCGCTTCTTAGGCCTACCGCGGCCGCGTGACCTAGGGCCTTGGACGGTGAGGTTGAGGCATCTGTTTCCGACGTAGTCTACCGGTCTGCGGCGTATGTGGCCATACCATCGGAGGCGACTTTCCTGCAGCTTATCCGCCACGTCACGGATTCCGAGGCTGCCACGGATGTGTTCGTTACGTATGCGATCTAGTCGCGTAACGCCACACATCCACCGCAACATCTTCATCTCTGTGACGTGAAGCTGCTGGACATGCCTTCCGAGAGCAGGCCAGGTCTCGCTACCATATAGTAAGACTGGTCGGATGATGCTCTTGTACACAAGACCCTTAAGCTTCACCGGTATCCTGGGGTCGCAGAGGACACCGGTTACTTCTCGCCATTTTGCCCAAGCAGCGCTAATTCGGGCCTGGACGTCGTGATCGATCTCGCCTGATTCGTGCAGCACAGACCCAAGGTATTTGAATTTATCTGTTTTCAGAACAGATTCGCCTCCTACCGTTATGGGGTCGGGGTCTGTGCCGCCACATGCCATGTACTCGGTCTTCGCAACATTTAGTTTCAGACCGCCGTCCTCTAGCGCACCCAGCACGCGCGCGCAGTTGAAAGATCGTATTATTGAATAAAATCTGCTAATAAATTCTTTCAGCAATTTTTGCTGTTGAGATCTCTATCGAAAAGTAACCAATGCCAGGTAACTAATATTACTCGTACCGCATCAACTTAATTCCTGGTAAAGTAGATATTTGGAGACATGCCCACATTTTCATTGTTTGACAGGAATCGTAAAGAAATTGCCTTTCAGATATGGTATAATCTTGGTTGCCAGGTAGTGTTGAAATAGTACAGATACAAGTGCGTAAAAAAGGAAGTTCGTAACTCATGTCGTATCGTACTATAAATGCAAGTTTCGTCAACAGAAATCAAGAATTTGACAGCAGATTGTCGCCGAATTATTTTCAGCGTTCACTTTAATTTTATTTATCTAGTTAGATGAGATTTGCTTTTAAAAATGATTTTAAATATAATAATTTTGTGATTCTGGTAATTTGAATGGTGGAATATATAATACAAAGTAAACTAGAAATGATCTAAGAAAAAGCACTCTGAATTTGCCAAATTTGAAACGAATCAGCGCTTAGCGCTGGTGGGAACGGGGTCGACTAAGCTGATTGGTGGATATCAAACACATCCACGTAGCGCATCTCTGGTCATGCGCGGATCCAGGGGGGGGGGTCATGAGGGTCATGACCCCTCCTGGAGCCTAAGTTGGCCATACAAATAGACCACGTGACCCCCCCCCCCCCTGGGGCCCCGGGCCTTTACTACGTGACCCCCTCCTGGGCACGAAGCTGGATCCGCGCTTGTCTCTGGTGGAAGGACACCCTTAGTGTACGGCCTGGGTGCACGCTCATATCGGGCGTGCAGCGTGACGGGGCGTGCGGCGTGCAAGTCACACTATTGAAGCTCATACAAGTATCCCGACTCCTGAGTCGACGCTGAACAAGCTAGACGCACGCTCGCCCGCCCCGTCCCGCTGCGCGCCTACTTACTCAAATGCCTTAGTGCGTTTTCACAGGTTCACTATTATCTGGCAGAAACTTTTTACGCATATATTTGATTCGTATAATAGTTCTTGGCAGAAGTCAAGTTTGGCAGAAACACCTTACGCAGAATATGCTTTGGCACAAATCATTTCGCAGATTTTTGTAATACCGAATCATCGGTTGTCATAATGTTGATGAGCATTATAGTCTTCTAGTCGAACAATACATTTGCAGATAATATTTGTGCATAATATTTAGGCGGCATAAAGTTGTAATTTGCTATTTGATAGCGAGTTGGATGTGTTGGGGATGCAAGATACCTAACACTCCTCCTCGCTTCGCTCGTCGTCGTACCTAACGGTGACTCTGGGGCAGTTTTTCTTTTCTGATAACGAGTAATAATTCTGCTAATGTAATATTATGCTAAATATAAGATTATTATGGTACATACAATTATGCTAAACCAAAGTCGACCAAAGTAATGTTCTGTAAAACACTATTCTGCCAAATGTATCTTATGCGTGGTAGTAATAATGCCAACTAAGTTTTCTGCAATATTACCATTCGACCGAAAGTGTTTCTGCGAAGTGTGTTTCGGAGTAAATATATTCTACCAGATGAGGGTAACCCGTTTTCACATTAACCGATCCGATATCGGATGTCGGTAGCATTTCAAAGGGAAAAATTAAAGATGGCGTCCTTAATATATGTCGGTCCTACATCCGATATCAGATCAGATAATGTGAATCCGCACTTACACTTACCAACACCAAAAGTTTTTTTGAGCTTACTTTAGAGTTAAGATAAAACATTGGATCTGCTTGTTCACTTGCCTAGTCGTTCGTGCTACACATTTGGAACTAGTAAAGGACATGACAGCAGAAGAATGTTTACTAGCATTTAGAAGATTTATGGCTACCAGAGGTGTCCCTACTCTGATTGTAACAGATAACGCTCTTCAATTTAAACTACTGTCTGAACTAATAACAACTAAAGGTCTGACAGAGGAGAATATACAATGGAAATTCATCCCTCAGCTGGCCCCATGGCATGGGGGCGTATACGAAAGATTAGTGGCTGTAACCAAGCACTGTCTTAAACGAACACTACAGAAATATCTATTGAACGATACCCAACTATTAACCGTTTTTAAAGAAGTTGAAAATGTCGTCAACACATAAGTCAATCTGTGTAAGAGTGTCCTACATTTTTTATTTATTGATTTAGATCGGGGGCGGACTCCACGGCATCTTAAATGGCGTGTTCGGCGTAATTAAAGGCGTCGCCAACAAGGCTATCGGCGCTGTTGAGGCCGTTGCTAATGCTGGTAAGATTTCAAACTTCAAACTTTTTATTTTGAAATTTTACACATATTTAAATACATAATAGGTCTTAAAATTAGGGAAGTGTCAGTGTATTCGACCATCCATACTCCATACTAATACTAATATTAATATTATAAATGGGAAAGTGTGTGTGTGTCTGTTTGTTTGTCCGTCTTTCACGGCAAAACGGAGCGACGAATTGACATGATTTTTTATGTGGAGATAGTTGAAGGGATGGAGAGTGACATAGGCTGCTTTTTGTCTCTTTCTAACGCGTGCGAAGCCGCGGGGAAAAGCTAGTTTATTATAATTTCAAGTGATACAGTCAGCTGCTGCTGGGCTGTCAAGAGAGCGTTCTTGGGTCGACCGCCTTGTGGCCGTCCAGCGGGTCGACCCAGGGTGCGTAGCCGAATGGCACAAACGCTCACGAAACGAAACGCTCGTAGATATATATCTCTATCGCTCTTGCGTATTGGCGCGACAGAGCCTGACTACCTTTCAGGCGTTTCGTTTTCGTTTCGCGTCACAGAAATGCCATTTGGCTACGGCACCAGGTATCGTTGGGAAGACAGTGTGGCGGTGGATCTGCATTAGCTTCAAGTCAGTGACTGGAAAGACTCTTGCGGCAAGAGCCTGCGCAGGATCGGGACAGGTGGCGATCTCTCGTTTCGGAGGCCAACATTCACTTTGGATCGCTGAGCCAAAATAATTAGTTAGATAGTCACCTGCAATAATACATAATAATATATTACACAAAAAATAGGCAAAATTTTCTGACACGACCGTATTTGTAGAGCCTTCATCATCTTTCTTGCGCTATCCCGTCATTTGCCACGGCTCATGGGAGCCTGGGGTCCCAATCCCAAAATTTGGCGTAGGCACTAGTTTTACGAAAGCAACTGCCATCTAATTTTCCAATCCGAAGGGTAATTAGACCTTATTGGAGTTAGTCCGGTTTCCTCATGATGTTTTCCTTCACCGAAAAGCGACTGGAAAGTATCAAATGACATTTCGTAGATACTTAAGTTCCGAAAAACTAATTTGTGCAGGCCGGGGTCCGAACCTGCGACCTCCGGGTTGAAAGTCACAAGCTCTTTCCGCTAGGCCACCAGCGCTTTATCCCAACAAAAGCATCTTCATATTTTACCAAAACTAATTTGTTTCTTCTATTTACAGTGATCGGCAGCCTTGTCGATGTCTTCAGTGTTTTGCTCAACAGTAAGTACTTTAATCTTCTTTTTTTTAAATCTTTTTTACATGAAGATATTTAAATAGTTATATAAGAAACTAAGACTAAACTTAAAAACCAGCTAATTGTATTCTAGAAGATTTCTTTTTTTCTTTCTTTTTTAACCTTTTTCAATCTTAGAGATGTAAGTCTCCTACATTTTTTGCCATTCTGTTCTGGGCTCTTTCTATCCACTTTTATCCGGCTGTACTCTTGATATCGTCACACCAACGCATTTTTGGCCTCCCTGCTGGGCGTGACTCTCCCCACGGTCTCCACTCCAACAGCCTCTTGCACCATGAGCCGTCTTTTCGGGCCACGTACCCAGCCCACTCCCACTTCAGTTTCGCCATCGTCTGGTTACATCAGTGACTTTACTCTGTTCCCGAAGCCATTTATTTGTTTTTCTATCCCCAAGTGAAATTCCTACCATCCTTCTTTCCATCGCTCTTTGGGTTACTTGTAACCTATGTAAGATTTCTTTTGTAAAGACCCAAGTGTCTGCTCCGTAAGTAAGTACTGGTAGGATACACTGGTCGAATATTCGAGCCTTTTGTACTGCTGTGAGATTCATTTCGAAGGCGAATTTTAAGTTGGAGTATGCTGCCCATGCTAGTTTCTGTCGTCGCGCTATCTCTAGAAGATAATTTTCAATATTAACGAATTATCAAAAGTAGGTATATTGTGCCAGAAAGCAAATATGATATATTTTGGCGAAGGATTGAAACGAATCCGAACTTGTACGATATGTAGACGGTTTTAAAGATTTATAGTAAATTCTGACTCTTTTAAGTTGTTGATAACAAAATCAACGATATCATCTAAATAAATAAGTGCGGGCTCTCAAACTGCAGCGAAAACAAGCTATCCATAATCCATAAATCGCTGTTGAGTTTGAAATGCATTTGTAAATCCAAAAGGCATGACTTTGAACTGGTAGGGACCCGTCCCTGCCAGATAGAATGCAGTGTTTACTTATTGGACACGGATCTAGTGGTAAATACTATTAAAGTCAATACGGATAAGTCTGTCATAAGGAGAAGTGTGTCTGATGTTCATATTTCTCATTTTTATTCATAGTCACATGTTTTTGCGAGTTCATATTTTTGCAACTTGCTACTCATGGTTATTGGTAAACGTTTCTCAATAAACACTTTCATTGGTTTAAATATGCTGTTTTTTTTTAATTTTTAATTTATTGAAAACAAAGATTACAGTTATACAGTTTCTAGTTTTTTCGCCAAACTTACGTTTAACGGCGAAATGAAGCACTCATTTTCAAAGTTAGTAGTTTAATATTATAAATAGGCTTACTCTTGTCCACATACTAGCCAAAGGCAAAGACGTGGCCTGCGATGGAGTGAGCTTGCCCAAAAGATGCCTCTGCACCCTTGATTTGAAGGTTCATGTGAAAGCCAGACACTCTTAGCCGTATTGACTTTACTATTTTTTTTATTGTGAGGGTAAAAAAGAATACTACTTTTTAAATTTTTGCTGAAATTGTTTTTCTGAAAACATATTTAATAACATTAATCTTCTTCCAGTGTGCCTGGTGCTGCAAGTGACCCTCAACAACCTGGTGGCCGGTCTCGGCTCCCTCTTCATCAGGCTCGTCGCTGTCATCCTCAAGATCGCCATCTGCGTCCTTGGACTCCCAGGCAAGTACTTCTTCAGTAATATCTTCAGTAGAAACTGAATGTTCTTCACCTATTACAGTTGTATCCTTGGACTGTCAGGCAAGTTTATCTTCAATAGTTAGTTTATTCTCTTCAGAACCATCAATATCGTTCTTAAAGTCGCTATCTGCATCATTGGACTCCCATTCAAGTATTCTGTTTTCAATAATGTCTTCAGTAAGGGTACTAGTGGTTCAAGGAGTCATGTATTCATAAGATTGATATTAATCAGAATTATTTTTGTTATCTTCAAGATCGCCTTCTGCGTCTTTAGACTCCCAGGCAAGTACTTTGTCTTCAGTAACTTAGTTTTCAGTGTCTACTGAATATTTTTCTTCGCTTTCGTGATCAAGTTTAGCATCTGTATTTTCAAACTGCAAGACAAAAACTTTGCCTTCAGTAAAGTATTCTGAAGTAGATTTGTAATCAATGAGATTGCCATCTGTACTTTAGACTTCCAGGCTAGTATTATCTTCAGTAACGTCGCTTTCAGTACCTAATAAATGTTCTCTATCGAGCGCATAACTATCATCATCGAATTCGTTATCATTCTTCTTTAATTTATTCTATCGACTGAAAATGCGAGACTGATTTATTATATTACCATCGAGCTAATCTGAAGATAGACATAAGTGCTTACAGAAACTTTGTGATATAATAACGAAATTTAAATATGTTTGGATTTGTTAGAATTATATTAGGTGTATCTAGAAAGAATCTAGTGAGAGGAAAAAGCTTGTATTAAAAATTAAAGTTATAAAAACTCCCTCAACAGGTGACCGCGGCGTGTGCGCTCGAGGATGGAACGCCAAGGTCGGCGTCAGCGGAGAACTGTCCGCCGGTGCGTCCGCGCAGGCGTACATCAACCACTTCGGCGTCGGCGATGCGCAGGCGCAGCTCAACGCGTACATCAACACCCTGTCTGGAGGAAAAGGTAATCATCATCCTCCTTGTGTTATTCCGGCATTTCACGCGCTTTCACAACTAATCCCAAGATGTGGCGTAGGCATTTTATGAAAGTGACTGTCATCTGACCTTCCAACCCGAAGGGTGACTAGGCCTTATCGGGACTAGTCCGGTTTCCACACGATGTTTTCCTTCACCGAAAAACGACTGGAAATATCAAGAACATTTCGCAAAAACACATTAGTACGACCCGGGATTCGAACCCGCGGCCTCCGGATTGGAAGTCGCATGTTCTTACCACTAGGCCCAGTGCTTTAGAGGAAAAGGTAATATTTATACCTTTATTTTCCAGTAGGTATACTAATTTTTTTTGCTAATACAGCTTTTTGAACTTAGAAGCAAGATGCATAGATACAATTTATTTATTCTTATGATACAAAATTCTTGTTGAGACAAATTACTTCTTCTTTACTAAATAAATATTGTTGTGTTTTCAGGACTTCAGTCCCTGTCCAACAGAGGCTCCATCTACATCGTCCTCAACCAAGTCAACTCTCTTTGTGGTTTCGTCGCTAGTAAGTACATTGATATATTCTTTTTCTGTTATATCTTCTTTTTTGTATTTTTCTTCTTCTTCTTTACTCTTTGGCCACTTACAATTTGGTCAAAACAAAATATTTTGTCGTTAGTATAACATTGTTGTGCACTCCATTGCCTGCATAAAAATACATTGTTGTCATAATTATGTCGTATCGTATATCGTAAGGACTAAGATTCTCTTGAAGGCATTTATCTTTTGTATGTATGTTCAATGACACATCACGAATCCATTTTATATTATTTTAATATAAATGTTTTTATTTATATCTTTTTCTTTGCTAATTTTCTTGTTTTATACAGACTACAAGCAAATCTCCAAACAGACCGTGTCCGAGACTTTTATCATCAGTGAGTATTAAAAGTTCCTTTTGTCTTTAATTTTTTTTATTCTTAACATGATTTTTATCTATCTGTGAATTATGCTTCTTTCATTGTTTATTTTTCTTAATTTCTATAAACACCAATGATTTGACAATGATTTCAATATTCGCAAGTATTTTAATATTTGCATCCAAATGTTTGATTTCTAGTCATACGAATTTCGATTCCTGCATATTCTTACTCTTATTTTACAAAATTTACTGTTTGAGTCACTATGCATGATAATTATTAACACGTTTTACCTTTTTTTACAGTGACCACTGTCTCCGCTTCTATCAGTAACTCTCGTCAGAGAAACAGTAAGTATTAATAAGTAATCTTTTAATAATTAAAAAAATCTACTTTGCCTTAAAGTTAAGTAGGTTTAGGCTTAAAGATCATTTATTCTCATTAAGATTTTTTACAATTCTTTATCAATATCATATTAAGAGAACTTAAATGAATATAATTAGCAGTAACGAGCGTTTATAAAACAACAAAAAACAAAGTGGTAGAGAATACCCTCTGACATTAGAACTGCCTTCTGTATTACTTATTTATAGGTATGCAATACCAAGCAGTACAATTGTTTGAAAAAAAAATGATAAAGTAATTCAGAACATTTTATAGTTATCAAACTATTTTTTTAAACATTAAAACTAAATATGATTTTGTTATTTCCAGCTGGTATCGAAATCATCAATAACCTCGTCCCCAAGTGCGGCAAATACCTCAAAGGAGCCGGATATCCAGGTAAGATAAGATAAGATAAAAGTACCTCTTATCAGATAAGTATTTAACAAGTAGGTAAGGAGTATGAGTTCATTCAGTACCTTTCTTTAATCACAATTAAATAGTGTAAATAGGTATCTCATAGGTAAGCGTGCTCCACCGTAGACCGCATCATCACTTACCATCAGGTGTGATCGTGGTCAAACGTCTACCTATCCATACTAAAAAAAAAAAAGTAGCAGATTGCTCAATGTTAATCGAACTACGAACTTGGAGAATTATTACTTATAGCTGCAAGTTGTTTCTTAGTTACCTAAAAAACCTACATGGTGAATATGCATAAAAAATACCTACATAAGTAGATGCGGTCTTATTGCTTACTGAGCAATATCAACTAAAGAACCAACACGAAATTCAACTCTCTCGACAAAAAAACGTTTTACAAAAATCGGTTGAGCTGCTCAACTTGAGCATCACGACGAAGAAAATCATTCGGTCAAGTAGAAATTGCATCAAACCTTGAGAATCTGTTCTTATGTTAACCTTTTTTTACAGATATCACCGGAAAAATGACTATCATCCAACAAACTTGCAACAGTGCCAACGGAGACAACGTTAACTGGGACGGAAACAACAATAACAATGGAAACAACAATGGCGGCAACACCGGAGGCAACACCGGAGGCAACACCGGAGGCAACACCGGAGGCAACACCGGAGGCAACACCGGAGGCAACACCGGAGGCAACAACGGAGGAAACACTGGCGTTTCAGTGGTAAGATACCTGATAGAAAACAAGTATGGAGTATTTCATAGCGTAGGTATATATAAGGTCCTAATTTATTAGTTGCAGATATTTTAACACATGATACTTTACATTAAAATAATTAACTTTAAATATTAATTAAGAAATCTTTTCATGTAACTTTTTTGATTTCATTTTTCTAACAAAAAAATTAAATATAATTTCGTCTAAAAAAAAATCATCATGTGCATTATCACATGTCACAATAACACTGTCTGTCATGTCAACAATTGTTTGTTGTAAATGTCGTAAAGGTTCGGCGGGAAAACTGCACATGTCATTGAAGTGGCCAGTTACAGTTAAGTGGTACGTAAAAGAGGTACTAGAATCTGTTCAATGAGTTTTCATTTAATAATCACATAAACAGGGTGTTTTTACGTAGCAAATTTGTTTTTCCGTTTTCTCCAAAAAAACATCGTAAAAGCTATAATGTTTCACGGTTTTATATATTCCAGAGACCGAGTACTATCAGCTGTAAAAATATCTGCATCTAATAAATTAGGACCTTATAGTTGTCCAATTGTCCAAGAAAAAACCTAAGTATTGAGGGAAATTATTTTGACGAGTAAAAGGGATATTTCGCGGAATTATATACGTTTAAAAAAATACACCCGTTTTCATAATATTAACCTGAAAAGAAAAACGAATCTGTTTTGATTTTAAAATTATGCCGAGAAATCCAGAGACACAGAATTAATCTAAGATAGAGTTCGCAATGATTTTGACAGCCTCAACAATAGAATAGGTAGACGGTAGACGTTTGACCACGATCACACCTGTTGGTAAGTGATAATGCGGTCTAGGGTGGAGCACGCTTACCTATGAGATACTTATTTACTCTTGCGTTAAAGAAACCGGATTGTACTCATGCGGAAATACAGACTCAGGCAGGGCATTCCACTCTTTGGCGATTCGCAAAAGAAATGTTGAAGCGAAACGCTTAGTGCGTGTTTTCGGAATATTAACCGTGAAGAGATGCCGAATTGCCGATTGTCTGGTGATCCTAAGGTGAAATGGGGACGGAGGAACAAGGTTGTACAGTTCCTCAGCGCACTCTCCAATATGTATATATTGTGATATTAACTTAACCCGGGCTTTTGTTAGATCTGCAAGGGGGCTCATTGCCAATTCATCTTGCCTTAATTTACTTACTTACCTTTAGGGCGTCAATCTCGGTCTTGGAGGAATCCTCAACGGAGTGTTCAAGGTTATCAATGGCGTCGCCAAAACCGCTCTCACTGCTCTGGATGCCGTCGTCAGCATTGGTGAGAATTTTATTTTTAAGCAATTTAATTTAAGGAGTCTTATTCTTACTGTAAATTCAGATGGCTGGACTTATCGAGATTTTGTTTGGTTGCTTAATCTTTTGATTTATTTAGTTGTTTTAATTACAACTCTTTTTTTTGTTTAGCGTTTTCTTCATTGATATTTTACACAAAAACTGATTTTTTTTCCAGTAATTCGTACCTTGAAGGATGTCTTCGATGTCGTTGGAAACTGTAAGTTCAAAAATTTCATGATTTTAACGATTATACATTGCTATGTTATGATCTTATGATTGACGTACGGATTTATTTTCTCTTCACTTCCTGCTAATTCTACGCATCGTCCTAGTATCATTATTTACTAGTTTCCAAGCCTTTATCATAATTGTACTTTTACCATTGTCTTTGTCTCTTTATCTTTAACATAAATTTTCCTATTATTTGAATTTAATTCACGTATATCATACACCACACATTCACATCTATTAGATCAGCTAGACTAGAGACTTTCTACACTTATCTGGCATCTTACTTCTAAATCCTGTGTTCCAGTGATCCTGGTCCTCCAGGTGACCCTCAACAACTTGGTGTCTGGTCTCGGCTCCCTCTTCGTCCGTCTGGTCGCCTGCATCATTAAGATCGCCGTCTGCGTCCTTGGACTCCCAGGTAAGTTCATTTAAATCTTCTATATCATTTAAAATCATGATGTCATTTAAGTTTTATGAATCTAATATGTACAAAAGTTCTTTGTTACTCTAAGGAATACAATACAATACAATACAAATCCACTTTATTGCACAACCTCAGAAATGTACATAGGAACACACACATTACAATAAAATTTATTACAGAGGTAAACAACAGGCGGCCTTATCGCTAAAGAGCGATCTCTTCCAGGCAACCTTTGGGTAGTGGAAAAATGGTATTCATAACTTTAACTAATTAGGAGGTGCAAAAAAACTAAATTAAAAGTAATTAATTGTAGCTAAAAAGCATATACCTACATAATACATATAATACCTACACATACATATACATACATACTACTTACATATTGTATACCTACATACATATATTATAATACATACAATATTTCGTGCCAAACGTGTAAGTGGAGAATTTACAGAGACACTAATGAAGGGACAAATAATAGTCTTTCAGATGGGATTTAAAAGTAGCAAGGGATTGAGCGCGTCTCAATTCGACAGGAAGAGAGTTCCAGAGCCGAACAGCCCGAAAAGTGAAAGAAGAATTGTAGAATTTGGAAGAGGAAGGAGGAACAGAGAGAAGCAAGTTTTGTGAGGATCTAGTGGAGTTTAAATAACTGAAACGTTCTTTTAGGTAACGAGGTGTGGTGGGATTAAAAAGTATATTATATAAGAGACAAAGAATATGAAAATTTCGTCGAAAGCGGATTGGGAGCCACTTGAGTTGCGCGCGGAAATGAGAGACGTGGTCAAATTTACGCAATCCAAATATAAACCGGATGCAGAGATTGTGTATTCGCTCTAGCTTGCTCAGTTGCTCCTCTGTGAGATCAAGATAGGAGATGTCAGCATAATCCAGTATCGGCAGAAGAAGAGACTGTGCAAGCGCAACTCTGGTGGCGATTGGCAAGAAGTTACGTAATCGCCTAAGAGAGCCAACAGCAGCAAACATTTTCCTACTAACCTCGCCTACTTGAGGTGCCCAAGATAAGGAGCGGTCCATAACAACACCCAGATTTTTCACTTGATGTGATAAAGGAATCTGGACACCGTCGAAGTATATGGGAGGAAGATTCGCAAAGTCTACTCTGGGAATGAGTTTGCTACTGCCAACAATGATGACTTGGGTCTTCTCAGGGTTCACTTTCAGACCATGACTGGTACTCCATTTTAGAATACGCGACAAGTCATCATTGGTACTCTCTATAACAGAAGGAAGATCACCTATTACTCCCTGTCTGTATATCTGGAGATCGTCGGCATAGAGGTGAAATTTGGAAGAAAGATTATGAGTAATAGAATTAATAAACATGGAAAATAATAAAGGCGACAGTACACCGCCCTGCGGAACGCCGGCCGATGTACTGCACCATGACGAACGGAAGTCTTCTACTTTTATTAGGAATGTTTGTGTCAAATAGATTCTGTCATCTTCTCAAAACATTAATTCGTTTATTATTGAAGAGCTTAGTTTCTGCTTATAAATAATATTAATTAAAAATTTAACTAGAGCTATTGTTCAGACCTTTCAACCAAAAAAAAAGAAAATAAGTTCATAATTTTAAAAATATTAACGAAATCATGCTCGTTTTGTAGGAGACCGCGGAGTGTGTGCCAGAGGCTGGAACGCTCGCTACGGCGTCAACGGAGAACTCTCCACCGGCGCCACCGCAGAAGCCTACATCAAACTCTTCAGACTCCTCGACGCTAAGGCCGAGCTCGACGGATACATCAGAATCATTTCTGGAGGCAAAGGTATGACCATTATTTTCTTTATTTATTCCATCTTCAGTTAGGTTATTTATAATAACATAAAAGTAAAATGCGAATCCTTTTACTTCATAAAAGGACCTAACCTTGAGTGCCGCCAGCAGTGGAGCAATGCCATAAACTGTCAGTGGTCAGGGCTGCAGAGACAGGAACCTTCTGTATCTGACCCTTGATCGAACCTAAGAGTCTTTCAAGATTTCATTATTATCATTAGTTTGTTCTCGATTCTTTTCTCTTTCTTAACTTTTTTTAATTTTGAGAAGTTTATTTGTAATTTATTTATTAGGTAATGATGAGTTTATATTACAGGAATTCAGTCTCTATCTAAGAAGGGCTCCATCTACATCGTCCTCAACCAAGTCAATACTCTTTGCGGTTACATCACCAGTAAGTATTCCTATAATGAAATCATTAATGCGAGATGTTCCAGTTTTGAACTCTTTCAGTCGAGTTGAACGATGTAATCATTATTTAATTATTTTGGTAGTTATTCTAATGTTACTATGAAGATTATTTATATTCTGTTTATTCTCTTCTTTCGCTTTAAATAATCAATTACATAATAAATTATCCTATTGCTTTATCAAATATTGCTATCTGATTTTATATTTATTTTTTCTTTCCAGACTACAAGCAGATATCCAAAGAGACCGTGACCAAAACTTTCCTTATCAGTGAGTAATTTAACATTGGTTTTATTTTAATTGTATGAATTCCTTGTTCTTCTTTTTTTTTAATTTTTTTTTTCTTGAATTCTCTTCCGTTGTCCAACCATTCGTTATTCATTTTTAGATCTTCATCATTACTTCTATCCGTTTGTTTTCTGTGTTTTGTTTTATATAAGTAATTAATTAACATACATAATTTGTGTTTTTTTATTACAGTGACCACCGTATCTGCTTCCATCAGTAACTCTCGCAAGTCTAACTGTAAGTATTCTGCATGTGTTTATTTTGTGGAACCCAATATCGATTAATTCATCCGCAATCAAATATTTATCTTCAACGTTTCTGTCTAATTCTTCATCATATAATGCTAAAATACATCCTTGAAAAGAAATAAGACATTACCAGAAGCATTTTTATCTGTCATAGGAAAGTTAGCCTGATCAAACTCCGCACATACGTCGCTTCTCATTTCAGTATTTTTTCTTTGTTTACATTGAATCGCTCACATTAACAAATGTGTTTGTTTGTTATTTTAGCTGGAACCGAAGTTATCGAAAATCTTGTCAACAAGTGCGGCCCATACTTCACGAAAAATGGATACCCAGGTAAATAATTATTTATTTATCTATTTAAACTTTATTGCACATAAATAAAAAAAAAATACAAATGGCGGACTATATTTATCTTTATATTTCAGTATTAGTAATATATTTCAAGTTTGCTGGATTGTTGTTAAATGAAACGACCTTCCATGGTCATTCGATTACAAATTTATAAATAATACTCAAAACCTCACGTAGCAATACATATTTCTACACTTCACAATAATACATTTACCCATTATTTTTTCCTTGTAGACATCACCGTCCAAGTGACCGTTATCAAAAAAACATGCAATGGAGCCAATAACGATAATGTAGACTGGAATGGCAATGGTAACAACGGAGGTAGCACTGGAGGCAACACAGGAGGCAATACCGGAGGCAACAACGGAGATAATAAGGGTGACAACAACGGAGGAAATACCGAAGACAACAAGGGTGATAACAAGGGAGACAACAACGGTGGTAACACCGGAGACAACAAGGGAGACAACAACGGTGGTAACACCGGAGACAACAAGGGAGACAACAACGGTGATAATACCGGAGACAACAAGGGTGATAACAACGGTGAAAACACCGGAGACAACAACAGTGGAAACACCGGAGACAACAAGGGAGACAACAACGGTGGAAACACCGGAGATAACAACGGTGGTAACACCGGGGACAACAAGGGAGACAACAACAGTGGTAACACCGGAGACAACAAGGGAGACAACAACGGTGGTAACACCGATGACAACAAGGGAGACAACAACAGTGGTAACAACGGAGACAACAAGGGAGATAACAACGGTGGTAACACCGGTGACAACAAGGGAGACAACAACGGTGGTAACACCGGAGACAACAAGGGAGACAACAACGGCGGTAACACCGGGTATGACAAGGGAGATAACAACGGTGGTAACACCGGAGATAACAAGGGAGACAACAACGGTGGTAACAACGGAGACAACAAGGGAGATAACAACGGTGGTAACACCGGCGACAACAAGGGAGACAACAATGGTGGTAACACCGAAGACAACAAGGGAGACAACAACGGCGGTAACACCGGGGACAACAAGGGAGATAACAACGGTGGAAATTCCGGAGACAATAAAGGAGACAACAAGGGAGATAATAATGGAGGCAACACTGGAGGCAACACTGGTGTTTCTGTGGTAAGTTATTCACATGAACCACTTTAGACCCGTAATTGTATAGTAGACCTTAACGATAAAGATAATATTTTTCTAGCAGGCATATTAAAATTCGCTTATAAACGTCAAAAAAGCTAGGTACCAGCTAAGCTAGTAACATTGAAATAGTAAATGTTGGTGTTATGTTAATGAAACTAAATGTTTTTCTCCAGGGTGTTAAGCTTGATCTTGGAGGAATCCTCAACGGAGTCTTCAAAGTCATTAATGGCGTCGCCAAAACCGCTCTCACTGCGCTGGAGGCTGTCGTCAGCATTGGTATGATTTTACATTAAATCATAAAGTAATGAATTTATAGAATTCTCAGTAATATTTAGTATAATAATTACAATATGCTGAGTCCATGCCTTATCCTCTCAATGATGAATTTTCTGCTAACATGGTACCCTAAATACTTGATACGTGATTATTCCTGACATGGATCATTAGATCTTTTATTCAGTCCTTGTGTAATCAGTAAAATAAATGACTGTTCTTCTTATTACAAGTTTTTATTCAACTTGCCTTGTTAGTATGGTAGTGTGCGTCAAAATGTAGTAGCTAAATTTGACCTACTTCCCGGTTTCGATTAAGCTGAAATTTTGCACACATATGTGTGTGTGTGTATTTACATATGTAAATCACGTGACAATGCTATATTATGGTATCATGGAGCTGATCTGATGATGGAGCAAAAATGTGGCCATAGGAACTCTGTCATGAAACGTCGTATCCCCATCGAGTAAGGGGTTTTTAGAAATGTCTCGGAGAGCAGTAGATGACTTTTGAAAGAAAGGTACAGTCGGCCATAAAAGCTTGTGCCAAAACTGAATTTTTTGCAAAAAACTTATTTTCTATTTTATGAGCCAACTGATTTGTTCTCTCTTTTCCAGTTATCCGTACCCTGAAGGATGTCTTCGACGTCGTTGGCAACTGTAAGTTCAATAACCTGATTTTATTTATCAAAGCTCTATTTTGATTCTATACTATATTTTCTGACGTTCATTTTTGTTTTTTCTAGTGATCCTGGTGCTCCAAGTGACCCTCAACAACTTGGTGTCTGGTCTCGGCTCCCTCTTCGTTCGTCTGGTCGCTTGCATCGTCAAGATTGCAGTCTGCGTTCTTGGACTCCCAGGTAGGTTCAAAATTATTATTGACTTCAAACTTTTTTTAACTGTGTAATTATATCTATTCTTCTATTTTTTTCTACATGTAAAGTTCGCTAATAGGAACTAAATACTTTTAAATGTAGATATATAATCATTTTTCTCAACATCTACCGTTTGTTCATAATCGGCGATAAGACCGCCTGTTGTTTACCTTGGTTCGTGTTGCTTCCTTGTTTTGTATTGTTGTATTTTATCAAGGTGTGCAATAAAGAGTATTTGTATTGTATTGTGTTGTAATCGGCTAAAATTGTATCAGACAATCATTATTATAGTTTACTGCCTCATGTATTTGAATTACAATTGTTGATAATAACCTTACTTCAAACGAATCACTACAAAACAAAAGACTATTCTCGACAGGATTTCACCATTTCAGAAAATGCATTTACCATTATTAGCCCTTCTAATGAAAATCACAGTTGCGGTCAGTTTATTTATCAATCTTCCAAGTTTCAAATCAGTAGTAAGTAGCTTTTGAAATATAAACAGAGTTCTACTTGTTTTGCAGGAGACCGTGGCGTATGCGCTAAAGGCTGGAATGCCCGTTTCGGTGTGAAAGGAGAACTTACCACTGGCGCCACCACGGATGCTTATATCAAACTCTTCGGACTAATCAACGCTCAAGCTGAGCTCGATGGATACATCAAGATCATTTCTGGAGGAAAGGGTAAGCTTTTGTGAACATTTTTCGTGCCTCTGATGCATTTATATTTTTCCCTTTTTATCCTCAGTAACAGCTAGTTACTACAAATTAAGACGCGCTGAAATGTTATATATTACGTGTTCCTTATTAATTTTGATTGCTTATCTTTATCATTCACTACTCTTTTTTTATTTTGTGATCAACTTCCTCTTCTTTTATTTTCATTACATTAGTTTTGGGACAGGACTTTAGTGCGCTTTATATTTGCTAGTATTTATGATTTTGTTAGTTCACAAAAGTGATTATGTTCGATTTCAATATACACTTTATATGTTAAAACATGTTGAACCAAAGTACTATTATTTATTATCAGCTAATGTTGTGTTGCTTTTTTTTAAGGTCTCCAGTCCCTATCTAAGAAGGGCTCTATCTACATCGTCCTCAACCAAGTCAACACCCTTTGCGGTTACATCACCAGTAAGTTTACCAGTCTCTTGATAACTTTAATATTAACTCTTTAAAATTGGAATATTCGTATTACATGAAAGAATTCATTCATTTCAGATTTAATTTGTTCCAAAATTAAAATTTGAGTCTCTGCAATTATGTTTATAATGGCACTACAAAAATTTGCTACAAAATTATAATCGTCCATTTCTTTCATTGGATAAATTTTAATGTTTATAATGACTCTGTCCTTGTAATATACAACTAATGATTCATTTACATAGTTATTGGTGATTGGTGCGTGGTTTTTTAAATAAAATTCTAACATGGTATTTTTTCATGCAGATTACAAACAGATCTCCAAAGAGACCGTGACCCAAACTTTCGTCATCTGTGAGTATTTAAACTCGATTTTATATTTCACTTTTATTATTAGCACGTTTGTTATCTACATTTGTTTTTACATCATTTATTTCATTACGATTATCATATCATATATATAATTTCAATGCGTGTAATTTTGCCGAAAATTTTTTTAAAAATACTGTTATCATTTTAGACGACTGGTCTGGCCTAGCGCATAGTGACCCCGCCTGCTACGCCTCGTTCCCGGGTTTGAATCCTGTCAAAGGCATTTATTTGTGCGATGAGCACAGAAGTCATGGATGATTTCTATGTATATAAGTATTTGTAAATTGTATATATCGTCGTCTGAGTACCTGCAACGTAAGCTTTCTTTAGCTTACCGCGGGACTTTGTCAATCTGTGTAACAATATCCTGTAATATTTATTTATGTATAAGTTATTATCAATACCTTTTTTGTTTTCAGTGACCACCGTCTCTGCTTCCATCAGTAACTCTCGCAAGACGAACTGTAAGTATTATTTCACTGTAATATAATATAACTGTATTTTGTAAATTATATTGTTTGACTCCTTGTAAATGTATAAATTACCGCTTTCTGCTACTTTCATCATATATTTTGAGTTGATACACTTTAGTTTTCACAGAGCTTCCATCTAAAATGGTTTCCATCTTCACATCTGACTTTTCTACTTTTGATTGTGATCTCATAGTTTCGTTTTCTTTCAACCCCTTATTTGCCAAGAGTGGCACTGAAGCTTTAGTAGTTTCATGTGTTCTGCCTACCCCTTTATGGGATACAGGCGTAATTGTATGTTTTATGTTGTATGTTGATTGTGATCTTATTGCTTAAACTAAACTTTTTTTATTTCAGCTGGAACTGAGGTGATCGAAAACCTTATCAACAAGTGCGGCCCATACTTCAAGAAATCCGGATACCCAGGTAAAACAAAATAATTCAAGACTGCTTATAACGCCAATGGCACTTACTGATTTAATAACAATTTGAGACCCATTCTGAAGGTGCTCGTTTAAAATTGATTCCAGAAGCCTGCAATTCGCTTATCTCATTTTTGTCTCCAATTTTTTATAGACATCACCATCCAAGTGACCGTCATCAAAAAGACCTGCAGTTCAGCCAACAACGACAATGTGGACTGGAACGGCAATGGTAACAACGGAGGCAGCACCGGAGGCAACACCGGAGGCAACACCGGAGGCAACACCGGAGGCAACAACGGAGGCAACAACGGAGGCAACACCGGAGGCAACACTGGAGGCAACACCGGAGGCAACACCGGAGGCAACACTGGAGGCAACACCGGAGGCAACACCGGAGGCAACACTGGAGGCAACACCGGAGGCAACACCGGAGGCAACACTGGAGGCAACACCGGAGGCAACACTGGAGGCAACAACGGAGGCAACACTGGAGGTAGCACTGGAGGCAACACCGGAGGCAACACCGGAGGCAGCACCGGAGGCAACAACGGAGGCAACACCGGAGGCAACACCGGAGGCAACACCGGAGGCAACACCGGAGGCAACACCGGAGGCAACACTGGAGGCAGCGTCACCATCACAGTAAGATTTTAACAAAATAATATCCTAAAATTAAACATAAAACTATGTTCAAAGTATATTATACTAAGCTTTGTTTTTACGCCTGTAATTTGTATGTGGATGGCCACAGATTAGTACGCTATATCAGAAAGTTGAAAATATATGTTCATGGTAGTTGGTAGGCAGTAATCACACATCCATACTATTATAAATGGGAAAGTGTGTCTGTTTGTTTGTCCGTCTTTCATGGCAAAACGGAGCGACGAATTGACGCGTTTTTTTAAGTGAAGATATTCGAAGAGATGGAGACTGACATAGGCTACTTTTTGTCTCTTTCTAACCCCCCACTTCCCTAAAATGGGAGTAGAAGTTTGTATGGAGAATTTCGCAATTTTCGAATATAGGAAAAGTTAGTAAAAAATAAAAAATAAATGATCTCAATTTTATAAGTATGTCCCGCTTCTAGGCATATCACGAATATCCGAAAAAATAGTTTTTATGATTGCTGTTTTTAAGCTGCCATCAAAATCAATGTGATAAAAAAAGAAATAAAAACTTTTTTCGTTTCCAGGGCGATAACTGTGGACAAGTCATTGGGGGAGTCATTAAACAGATCCCAGGCGTTGACCAAAGCATCATCACCACTCTGATTAACCTTAGTAAGTATCATTTTCTATTTCATTATCGCCATCATCATATTCTTAAGAGCCAGGTTCTTGTCTCTTGATTCGCAAGTCCGTTCTTCTCTCTGTCAATTTTTTGATTTCTTGATACGTCACTAGGTATGTATGTAATTAGAATACGTTAATGTCCAATATCCTCAGAAATTTGTGTAAATATCAAAATTAAAAAAAATAAAAATGAAATTCCAAAAACTTACGTCAGTTGATAGAAACATTCTTGATTATGACAATAAGGCAAACAATTCTATGTTTTTTTAAATAGATCTGACATAAATAATCTCCTCAGCTGAAAAACAAGCTTGTCCACTCAATATTTGCGACTCTTGCGAGACCTTCAAATCAAAAGTGAACAGGCATCTTCTGCGCGAGCTCACTATATCCTAGGCCACGTCTTTTCTTCTGGCTAGTCTGTGGCCTCAGTAAGCCCATTTATAAATTTTATAATAAAAAAAGAGACTATAATTTTAAATAATTATTAAACGTATAATGTTTCTTGCAGAACTCAAGGCATTCACAGATGTCATTAGTCTCGTGGTTAAGAGTAAGTACAACAACTCTATACGTTTTTACATACACCTATTGACGCCTGTTTCCCAGAGGGGTATTTTCTATACATTTCTAACCGCCAAAATTTTACGCCACAACACTTTTGCATTTGTACAATATGGGTCCTAAGTTACTACCTTGGGGTACACCATCCTTATAGTTTCAATGACAAATAGGAATCAAGTTTATACTTATGTTTCTAATAAACATATTCGATCAAGTATACATGATTAAATGAAAACGAACATCTTCGGGAGTAAACATGTTTAATATATATTTCTTATGCTTTACTGAGTCAAATGCCTTGAATAACACCATTTTTTACAAGTAGAATTTCTTTATCGTAAGTTACAGATTTGTTAATGTTTTGTACTTTATTTTCAGTAACCCTTGCCCTTGGAGATGTAATTGACGCTATCATCAGCGGATTAGGCTCCATTCTTGTGAGAAGTGAGTATATTTTCTTTCTTCACGGATATAAAAACCATTTTGAATTATTGTTAGTACATTACTAGACTTTGTCAACACTGTCATTGATCTTGGCACTATTCCACCATTTGGATTATATCCTTTGACGATCAGTCTGATCTTGTGACTGAGGCCCTGGGTTCGAATCTGATTGCATTTATTTGTGTGATAAACACATATATTTGGTATGGTATATGCCGTTGTCTGACTACCCACAACACAAGTTTTCTTGAGCTTACAGTGGCCGTGGGGCTTAATCCATATAATTTTTAAAATCTGACACAAACCGGGTGTTTGTACCCGCACACTTGCAAATTTTGAGTTTAAATGTAAATTTTATGTATGTACTTAATGAAACTTCCATATGATAAAGAATCTAATGTTCTTCAATATGCATTCATCATCTTTCCAGTTGTCGCCGTGATCTTCAAGATTGGTTCCTGTGTGAACGGCTGGGGCGACAAGAGCATCTGCACCAAGGACTGGAACGCTCAGTTCGGCGTCACCGGCGACGCTTCTACTGTCGTCGACCTCATCGCCTTGTTCAGACTCAACAACTGCAAGAGCGATGTCGACACTATAATTGCTACTTACACTAAGGCTAATGGTAACTGTTTTGAAAACCACATAATAATACTACATCATTAGGATCATCATCATCATTATCATCATTACCATCGTCGTAGTTAAAGTCTGAAAGAGCAATGTGGTCATTATCATCGCTACTTAAACTAAGTCTAATGGTAACTATTTTTCAAACTACATCATTAGGATCATCATTACCATCGTCAAAGTCTGCAAGAGCGATGTGGACGCTATCGTCGCTACTTACACTAAGTCTAATGGTAACTGTTTTAATACTTTATAATAATCGTCATCACTATCATCAGCATTAGCATTAGGCTCTACTCTACAATACAACTACTATACTGGACAATAGTCCAGTTATGTAATGACATCTACTGTCGAGCTCTAGTAACCTAAATCATCAGTAGGGACACAACGCTACAAGAAAAATCTTGTGAGGGCTGATGTAGATTTAGAATGTTATCTGATCTGCCCTACCATACAACATGCCATGACATTCTCATACATCTCTCTTTTAGGCGCAGTTTAAGGACACACATACGTTTATTATTTTTGATCACCAATGTTAGACACGTACTCACTATCTCCCACATTACTAATAGCCACCTCCTTCCAGGCGCCGCTACCGGTCTCGCCAAGGTCCTCATCCAGCTGGTTACGGAGCTCACCAGCGTCGTTAGCTCGGGCTCCATCTCCAAGCAGGCCTTCGCCACCGTCTCCATCAACATCTTCAGCATCTTCGGAACCGTCTCTGACTCTTACCAGGCTGGATGTAAGTGGAAAATAGTTTTCTCTTACTTATTATTTTATTTGGATGTAAAAATCTAAAACCCATCATTTGGATAAAATAGAAATTGCACTTATATGTATGTATACAATTCCAATAAATTAGCTAGGTAAGGAAATTTAAATAAAATTATCATCAGGATTAAAACTTAGTGAACTAAACGAACCCAAAACTATCAGAATCTGTGAGAATCAAGTCAAGTCAAAAAGCCCATTTTTAAAGTGGTCACCATTTGATCCAGGTTTATTTTTTCTCTTTTTGCTCACATTAAAGTAAAAGTTGTTGTAAATCATTATTATTCCCTGAGAAATTTACCTCGGTCTGTTTAAAGCAAGAGTGAATATCACTTAACTGGTGAGCTCCATCTCAGGCCGTGGCCGACCTTCCCATCAGGTGTGACTAGAAGGACATTTAGGAGATTTAGGTACTGATAAGTTTTTAATTAAAAGAAATCTTTGTTCTTCGCAGCCGGCACCGTGATCGTGAAGCAGGTGATCCCCATCTGCAGCACGCTGCTCGTGCAGCAGGGGCTTCGCCAGCATCAAGGACTCGCTCACCACCATCATCTCCAACATCAACCTGGGCGCCAAGGTCAAGTTCGACTGGACAATCGTTCAGAACGTGAGTTACTCCTTACAGTCTTAAAAAAACAGAAAACATCTGTTTTATTTTATGATGTCATAAAGATTGAAAATAGCAACCGAGTTTTGAATATCAGTGTCGTTGCTTGAGGTCAAGTTTGAGATAGAAGTAAATCCTTAAATATTCATTCAATCATCTACTTATAGATGTGTGAGGCAAACGATTCTAAGTACAGTTTATCGTGAAGAAGAATCCATATGATCTAATCTATATTTTTAACAACTGATTTAAGACAAATAAAAATACGTGTGTCCAAATACTTCTCTAATATTATTAAAACGGAGTGATTGTCACAAATACGTATAAGTAATCTTGTGTAATGTCTAATATTAACCAGCGGCAGCCGTTGGAACTAATTTGCACACCTTCAAAATGTATTAATTCTTTCTTTACCTGTCCAGGCTCGCGATAAAGTGACCACCGAAGTAAAGCAAGTCTTCAAAGAGGTGCAAGGCAGCAGCAACAGCCCATCTCTGTCCGCCATCTTGAATCTGCGTCCGTCACAGAGCTTCGACGATGTGCTGTCGTTCGGAGTGCAAGTTGTCCAGGCTCTGTCGTCCGTGCTCGATGTGTTCATCAAGGGACTTGGATCGCTCATCGCTAGGAGTAAGTATTCAATTCTCCAAGTAGCCCTGATATGGGAGTCTATTAGAAGCAGCAGTTGAAACCGCTAAAACATTAATACGCAGAGTTCTTGGTGAACAAAAACTGTGACCATTGAAATGAAGCAAGTCTTCAAAGGTAGCAGTTAGAAGACCTATTCTCTGTCCGCCATTTTGTAATCTCCGTCCATCGCAGAGCTTTGTCGAAGTCCTCTCATTCGGAGTGCAAGTAGTATCAATACTTCATACCATGTTGGAAAAAATAACATTTTCTGGCCTCCGGCCGGAAAGTGTCAAATTCCAGGCTTCTGCGCTAAAAGAAGTTACCGCTTCCCTACTCTAAAAAATATATATATATACACATCTTGATAAGTAAATAAGAAAGCTTCACAGCTCACATGTTTGTTTATTGGTTCGTTGATCTCGGCTCCGCCTCGGTCGACAATTACATATGTTCTGAGACAATTCTTCCTTCACTGGCTTAGGCACGTAATCTACTATTGCACTAGCTACATTTTTTCCTTTGTTTCTCAGTGGTCGGTTGCCTAATCAACTACATCGTGGCCGTGCTCGGCATCGCTCGCAACAGCAAGAGCTTCGTCGCGCAGAAGGCCTTCTACGTCAGCTTTGGTGTCTCTGTCTCCGGTAATACCTGGGCTGACATCGCCGCTGGCTTCAAGGTCCAGAATGCTAAGGCTGATCTGGATGTTATCCTCAACGGCTACACAAATAACAAGGGTGAGTGTTTGTCTTTTTTGTTAGTACCTAATTTGAGTCCTTCAGTGTGCGTATCTTTGGTAGCTTCTGCAGCGATATTGCCGCTGACTACATGGGTGACAACGCTATGGCCGACATCTATATTATTTACTTTTACACTGACGAAAAGGGTACGTTTTTCATTAGTATTATTAGTAATTTTATTAGCTTCGCCATAAGTGTCTCTTGGTAGAGTAAGAGCTTCGTCGCGCAGAAGGCCTTCTACGTTAGCTTTGGAGTCTCTGTCTCCGGTAACACCTGGGCTTACATCGCTTCTGGCTTCAAGGTTGAGAACGATAAGGCTGATATTGACGCCATTCTCAACTCTTACGCTGATAACAAGGGTGAGTCATTGATTTTTACTATTATTTATTTCAATATCTTCATCACGAGATACTCCTGTCTAAGCTCCTGGGTCGAAATCATCAGTAGCTTCAAGGTCAACAACGCTAAGGCTGATATTGACGGCATCCTCAACAGTTACACAAATAACAAGGGTGAGTTTTTGTCTTTTTTTGTTAGTACCTAATTTGAGTCTTTCAAGTGTGCGTACCTTCGGTAGCTTCTGCAGCAACATTGCCGCTGGCTACATGGTTGACAACGCTATGGCCGACATTCTTAACAGTCGTAACTTCTTTGACAGTCGGGAAATTCGGCAATCCTAAACTGCGAGTTTATTTAGAAACTTGCCACGCATAAGCATAACCATCTCGAGGGTTGTGTGACTGATGGTGATGACAAACTCGTATAGTTAAGTGACATCGTATGGCTCAAACTCGTATCGCACACCAATTTGCTTACTAAAGCGATTATTATACGACCTTGAGTGGTAAGGCCAAACATAACTATATGAGATTGAGTCACACAGTCAGCAATCTGTATCTTAAATATTACCTTACATACTAATATTATATTGTCCTTTCAGGCCTGTCAAAGCTCTCCGGCGCCAGCAAGCTCATATTCAACTGCGCCTACAGCTTAGCCGACATCGTCGCCAAGGGCACCAGCATCGTCGAGGCCGATCTCACCGCCGTGCTCAAGCAGGTCACCACCCTGCTCGGAGGCTTCTGCCAACAGTCTCACCGCTAACGTTGGGAAGACCATCTGTGATAACCTGCTGCCAACTATGAGCTATTATTTGGAGCAAAATGGATACTCATGTAAGTTTGCTTTAAACGTAGTATGTTTCTAAACGTTTTCTCAGTCAAATTTCAATCTTCTCCACAATATGAGAGGAATACAAAGTGTCAAAGAGAAAAATCTTGAACCCTTATGACCGGTCGACGGTCTGGCCTTAGCGTGTAATGACGCTGCCTGCTAAGCCGTGATCTTTTTCGAACTTCCCTTTAGTCCCTGAGTCATATATTATTTGTATATTATGTATGTCGTTGTCTAAGTACTCCAAAACAGGAACCTTCTCGAGCTTACCGTGGACCGCAGTCAATCTGTGTAAGAATGTTCCCCATTATATTTATTTGTGTTTTCATTTCCAGCCTTCTCCAGCTCAATAACCTCGTCCATCTATACGGAGATCGCGACTTGCAACAATGTGGCGGTGCCGTGGTCTGGGTCCGCGTCTGCATCCACCAGCAGTAACTAAATACACGACTTATTTACGTTCATATGTGTAATTATTAACACAGATGATATTAAAGGTTATGTAGCTGATATCGAACCCAAAGCTCAAAAAAAATGTATACCTTAATTTTCATGTTTGCTACATTAATTCTTTAAATTATGGACACCAAGCTGGTCGGTGCAAGTCCAATATTGCTTGAATGTGGCGAACGAGATAGTGTTTTTGGGACATGATGAAAACAGTAAAAGTCTATGTATGATCAAAGACATAATATATGTAACTCCGTACTCGATACCTCTTTGGTATGATTGAACGTGAATGTGACATTTGATGTTTTATTATTTTTATTTACATAGCCAGCCCATCATGTCCATAAAAATATTGTCTGTTATAATAATTGCACCCTGTAACCAACCCTTACTGTTTATGTACTACCTATGGCCTGCAAACTTGATTTTTGATAAACGCGAATACAAATCTATTGTATTGTAGAAACGTAATTTATAAGATATGTCAAGAAAGTAATAAATGATTTTACGATTATTTTTTGTGCCCTTTATTTTACCAACCCCAAGGATGATTATACACCGTGTTTTTTTGTTTTCCGTTAAATTCGACACGTCGTTAGGTTCATTATCAGGAGCCATCCTGTATATCACTTTTGATTTTTTTTCATCGTTTTCATACATAATAAATGAATTTATTAGTGTGAGAGAGACCCTTAAGAATTACATTCAAGTTAGTGTCAAGTGATTGACGGCACATGTCAAAACAAATAAATAATAGGAATTGGTAAAGGTTGTCACACACGTGTTCAGTAATTATCTTTAATTTTTTTGAATAACTCAGTGTGGTATACTGTCTCCTACAGGGGTGGTATACTGTCTCCCTTCTCTTTTTCTATTTTTATTAATTTGATCACTAACAACCTTAGCTGCTCCTACCATTTGTATGCCGATGACTTGCAGCTTTTTATACGCAAACGAGTACCAAAGACGTTAGATGTGCTGTTGCAAAAATAAATGAAGACCTTAACCGCATCGCGGTATGGTCCCGTGATTTCGGAGTTGCTGTTAATCCGGACAAATGCCAAGCCATTCTTTTGGGAAGCCCCGTTTGATTTCAACAACTGATTTGTTACTTGTCACACCCATTGTTTATGATAACACCGTGATTCCCTTGTCATCGCAAGTTAAGCTGATCTTGGTTTAATCTTAGACAATGGTTTGACATGGGGAGCCAATATGTGGCTGACGTCAGTCGCAGTGACTAATACATTACGGGCGCTTTACAGACACAAAAACTTTTGCCGGCTAGTACGAAAACCTTACTTGTTCAGTCCCTTATACTCGTACTTTCTATTATTGACTACGCTGATGTGTGTTGCACTAAGATTACACAAGGCTCACTGTCTAAAATTAATCGTCTTCCTAACAACTGCATCAGATTCGTTTTTAACCTCCGCAAATATGACCACGTCTCTTCCTTTCGCCGAAAACTTCAGTGGCTCCCAATTCGTGAACGCAGGTTATTGCGAATCTTATGTACCCTGTATGCAATTTTCCATTTGATCCAGCTGTTAGTAAGTAAGTAAAGCCAGCTTGCGAATTGCGTAAGCCGAATGCATAAATGCTCACGAAACGAAACGTTCGGAGATATCTATCTCTATCGGTTGTCTATTGTTTGCCCGACAGTCATTTAACATAATATTCATTTGCCCGAATCTAACTTGCCTGAATTTCATTTGCCCGAATGATTTGTTTACCATAAAAATCATATGACATACTCGTTGTTTATCCGAATATTACCTTCCATAATCATACAATGCCATACTATTTGTTAGCCATATTATTAAGTGCAATAATATGGTTTCATAGAATATTCAAACGCCATAAGCAATTATTGCCATATTAATTGTTGCCCATATTATTACCTAACCTAACCTACTTTCTGATAGCAGTTTCATTTTCCAGGGGTCACAGTTCTAACCTAACCTAACCTACTTTTCCAGCAGTTTCATTCTCCAGGGGGTCACAGTTCTAACCTAACCTAACCTACTTTCTGATAGCAGTTTCATTTTCCAGGGGGTCGCAGTTCTAACCTAACCTAACCTACTGTCTGATAGTATTTTCATTTTCCGGGGTCACAGTTCTAACCTAACCTAACCTACTTTTCAAGCAGTTTCCTTTTCCAGAGGTTCACAGTTCTAACCTAACCTAACCTACTTTCTGATAGCAGTTTCATTTTCCAGGGGGTCACAGTTCTAACCTAACCTAACCTACTTTCTGATAGCAGTTTCATTCTCTAGTCCTTCTAGTACCTATTATAGTAGTTTTCGATTCTGCCAAAGCACATTATGGAAATTGACTTTTCTGGACGCTAATTTGTATGACAAATGATGGTATGGAATGTGGTAATTACGGATTTCGATGATTCTGACAAATGACATTATGGAAACTGACTTTATGGGAAACAAAGTTTCTGGCACTAGATTAATATAGTAAACAATGATTATGGCATAAGATGTTATGAGAAACAATATTATGATTGTTGAATAGGATGGCAAATAAAATTATGGCAAATGAAATTCTGGCAAATGGGGTATCCCGCCGACCAGAAATATATGACTATGACTACTCGCCATGTTGCGGAATTTCATTACAACTATTTTCTTCATACTAAACAGGTGGGTTCACTATTATCTGGCAGAAACTTTTTACGCATATATTTGATTCGTATAATAGTTCTTGGCAGAAGTCAAGTTTGGCAGAAAACACCTTACGCAGAATATGCTTGACACAAATCATCTCGCAGATTTTTGTAATACTGAATCGCTCGTTGTCATAAGGTTGATGAGCATTATAGTCTTCTAGTTGAACATAAGCATTTGCAGATAATATTTGTGCATAATATTTAGGCGGGTATATAGTTGTAATTTTGCTATTTGATAGCGAGTTGATGTGTTGGGGATGCAAGATACCGAGTAATAATTCTGCTAATGTAATAATATGCTATAAGATTATTATGGTACATACAATTTACGTTAAATCAAAGACGATCAAAGTAATTTTCTGTAAAACAATATTCTGTCAAATGTATCTTATGCGGTAGTAATAATGCCAACTAAGTTTTCTGCAAAATTACCTATTCGACCGAAAGTGTTTCTGCGAAACACGTTATGCGCGGGTGTGTTTCGACTAAAATTATTATTTAAATCCTTATTGCACAATTAAAAAAGTACAAATGGCGGTCTTAATGCTAGCAGGCATTCTCTACCACCTCGTACATGACAATAACAGCGTCCTCATAGAACAATTTATTTATTTAAACTTTATTACACAAATTTACAAAAAAAGAGTACAAATGACTTAACGCCTTGAGGCATTCTCTCTGCCAGTCAACCATTGGGCTAGCCAGATACCTTAGCTTGGTGCAGGATTTTTAATTAATACAAAATAAAATGAATAATAATGAATGAATATATGAATATTAATGAAGTTCGGCCCGTCGGCCCGTCTTTAAAACACTAACTTTCCTTAAATTCTATAAAGGCTGATTTTCATTTCTATATACATAAGTAAGTGTTAGAAAATACTGTTAAGAATTGATAACCATTCCCACCGATACACATACACACATACACTACACCCTACCTATAGTGTTCCTGCCAGGTGAGTAAGGCTTCCTGAGCTTCAACGAAGGTGCGGTGTGCTGGCGACGGAAGGACCTACGGAACTAACTTGTTCCGTCTATTGCCCTTTGAGTCGTTGGCAAATCTGAACCCTCCTTAGAACTTTGTACACTAATTTTTGTTGTGTGTAGTACTTAACATAGTCAAAATTTAAATTTTGAAAAAACCTCCGACCGCGACATAGTGGACCGGTTTCTCATAAAACATAGCTAAGAACACTCCCGACTAACTCAGCTTTCAGACAAAAAAAAACTATACGAAATCGGTTCATCCGTTCAGGAGCTAGTAGCCACAGATAGACAGACACACACAGACAGACAGACAGACACATACACAGACAGACACGTCAAACTTATAACACCCCGTCGTTTTTGCGTCGGGGGTTAAAAAGGAGTATAAGCGTTTCTGATGGGTTGGCAACGCGCACGTGACACTCCTTGAGTTGCAGGCGATCATAGGTTACGGTGACTGCTCTCCATCAGGCGGAACGTATGTTTGTTTGCCACCGACATAGTATATAAAAAAGTGATATATCAGGGCAGATTCTGTTAAATAAGAGTCGAATTTAACGGAACATCTAAAAACACGGTGTATACTTTAGATCCATTATTTATTTTAATATTATTTACGCAACTGCTATATCGATTAAAGTAAATAATGAAGCGGTAGACAATACGCTCTTTTTCAATTTCCAAAGTTATTTTTCTGTTGATACAAGTGCGAAAATAATCATAAAATTTATTATCAGTACTTATTTATTTTCAAACTTATTACGGTGACTTAAAGCTGAAATTGTAAATTTATTCTTGGACGTAAAACAAATATTCTCCTTTTGAAAGGAATTTCATACTAGAGTCGAATTTTAGTTGATTTTAGCAAATAAATGCACAATTCAAGGGATCGAACTAAATAGTATATTGTGCATCAGCAGTAGGTAAGAGGAATTTTGTCAACGAGTGTTCTAACTCATGACAGCCGCAGGCTGGAGAGAGTTAAAGATATTATTTAGTTTACAAAACTTCTTACCTCCTGAGTTACACACAATGTTTTTCATCACATTTGAGAGGAAAACACAGTGAAAAAAAATCATAAGGCAAAATCTTCAATGAATGGCGGTGCTGTACTAGTGGTACCGGCAACGCGGCCAAGCTGCAAATCGAGATGGCCGTCACAATTTCCCGCTAGATTGCAAATAATAACGATATATCTACGTAAAATTTACAAAATAAATGTAAAACACACTTGAAATAATTGTTAAACATAAATAAAATGTATCTGTTAATCATACCGTATAATATTTTTTATAGTTTAATAGTAAAATTTTTAGATGTGCAAAAAAATCCTCTGCTGATTGAAACATCCTTTGCCTGAAGTATTGTACGGATTGTATTGATTTTTAAAATTAAATCCATTATTCCCTTGGGAATAAATAGTACATTATTCTTCAATACACGTAGACACAATGAGACCTTCAAACAGCAAATGTGATGAAAATGTACCGTGTTCGTACCCAATGAGGTACACTCAAAGGTTAAGTGACAGATGGCGCCACCCTATTAGTCCAGTCATGTAATTTACTGTACAGGATAAAGAATTTCATACATGAGAGCGAGAAGATGATATGTTTTTTCTCTCTCTCACATGTGAATGACAGTGACATGCCTAAACACTCTGTACAGGCAGCGCTCTGGCGGGATAAAATGTCAGTGTGCCTCCTCATTCATTCGATACAATTCATTGCATTGTTATAAGCTAGATTACCATAA